>NC_053429.1:69800808-69934215 GCF_007990345.1 Gossypium hirsutum | reverse complement strand
TGACAGCCCAAAATTGACCCTAGTCGGGAAGTGGTTTCGGGACCACAAAACCGAGTCTTATAAATAATTAAAGATTATATTCTGTGTTTATGATGTGCGTAAATGCTTGTGTGATAGTTCCATACTTTAATTTGGTCAGTGTATGTGGAATTTATTAGTAGGGACTTATGTGAGACAATTTAGAAATATGCTAGGCAAGTGTTCAAGTGGCCCATTAATATATGTGGGAAAGTGTTTGTCCTTGCATGTCAAATTAGCCAAATTAAAGCATAGTGGCTGGCCATGCTATGGGTGGAAACATGTCACCAACATGTTATGCTAGTGATGTATGCTAAGAAAATAAAATAAAGGGCATGGTAATTAAACAATGAAAAGGAAGGGTGATGAAAAAAAATGGTCTCATCCATACCCCCCTTGTTGCCGTGAGTTGAGGAAAGAAAACAAAAAAAAAATGTGTTCATTCTTGAACACCTTTGGCCGAATAGAGGAAAGAAAGGAAGGGAAGAGCTTGAGAAAATCGGCTATGGTGGTTTGCTAGACTAAGGTATGTTTGATGTTGTTCTTGAGATGCATGCATGTTTTAGTAGTTGACTTGAGTTCTAAAAACCCATGGTTCAATTTTGTGGATTGATGATGATTTTGTGTTTTGCCATTGATGAGTGCTTGAGCTTTTTGATAGTTGTTGATGAAAAGTGAAAGATATGTTAAAGATTAATATGTTAAATTAAGGCTTGGTAAGCTAGCTAATAAGGTGAAATGCTAATGTTAGTATTTGATTTGGTAATAATCTGTTTGGGGACAGCAGCAGTAAGGTGATTTTGGAAAATCGCCATAATTTGTAGGAGTTGAATTAGAAGCTGAGTGAATTATGCCATTAAAGCTTGAAGAGTCTATTTTCTTACAAAAGAAACTATAAAAACAAAAGAGTTACCGATCTTGAGATATTTGAAGTATTGTGGGCTGAGTCAAAATGACTACTAGATTCCCTGTTCTGTTTTAGGAAATCATTATAAATTGTACAAAAATGATTATAAGATAAAATTTATATGCTTAGACTCCTTAATGAGTCTAGTTTCAAATGAGATCAAATAAAACACATTTTAAATTCTGTAAAATGAGAAATTTGATTCGTAGTGAAGAGTGGTCAGAATAGTCAAACAGTGAAACAGGGGAAACTTTAATAAAAATCTGGTATTGATTTGCCAAGCCAAAAATTCTGAAAATTTTATGGATGGAAGATATACGAGTCTATATTCAGGGAAAATTAACGGCTAGTGATTTGGAGTTTTGTAGCTCCAGTTATAAACAATTTAGCGACTACTGCTCAGGAAAACAGCTCGTAGTGAATATGTGATTTTGTTGTAAACATTAATGAAAATTTGCCAATGAGTTATTTATTGACTATTATAAAGCTTACTATAATCTATGTGTGTGAAGGTCAAATCAATATATATATTATTCTGAAAGTAATACTTGAATAGTCGATTAATGACTATTTTAAATTTTGTTGAACTTAAGCTCAAGAGCAAAAGGGAACTAGATCCGATAAAGGCAAAGAAAAGATCACTGAGTAGTCGAGTTGGAACCGTCTTACCCAACACAAGGTAAGTCATTAAGCATGTAGTTGGTATTATTTCAAATGGTCATAATGTTTATGTATTGATGCTGAATGGAATGAATAAATATACATATATATATATGCATGTACGTATGTGATGATGAAATTGTTGAATGAAAAGAAAAGAGGTAAGATGTACTGAGTTGTTGATCTCGGCACTAAACGTGCGGGTATAACCATTTATGACCATGAGATTGGCGCTAAGTGCGCGGGATTAAATTGTACAGCACTAAGTGTGCGATTTGACTATGTTGCACTAAGTGTGCGAAATGAATATGATGCACTAAGTGTGCAAATTGACCATGCGGCACTAAGTGTGCGAGTTTGACTATGTAGCACTAAGTGTGCGATTTGATTACGTAGCACTAAGTGTGCGAGTTGATTATATTGCACTGAGTGTGCGGACTCAATATGCATTCGTGAATCATTATGGACACTATGTGTGCGACACTATTGAGTCGATCGCGGACAGCGGATCGGGTAAGTGTCTTGAGTACATGGCTAATAGGTGCTATGCTTATACTTGGTGTTGAGCTCGGTAAGTTTGAACCTATGTGACAACTATACTTGAAGTCACGTACATAAAATTTATCGTAGGATGGGTGAAAGGCCGTTTAGTCGTTTGATTGTAACGAAAATAAATTGATTTATGAAAATGCTTCAATGTCCTATTGATGAGTATATGGAATGTGAATGCATGAATTGATATGAAATTGAATCGATAGGTTGGAGGAACTATGGTATGGTTCGGAATGGATGGAGTAATTAGCCTCGTTCCATTTTGTTTTCTCTTGTGATAATGTTATTGATGGATGGTAGTGCATAGCTTATGACTTACTGAGTTATAAACTCACTCGGTGTTTCCTTGTCACCTATTCTAGGTTTCTTGGACACATCTCTTTTTGCGTGATCGGGCCGTCATCGAAGTCATCACACCGGATAGCAAGTTTTGGTACTTTCTTCTTAGTTGGCTTAGAAGAACATTTTGGCATGTATAAGCTATTACGTTGTGTTTGAACTTTGGCATGTAAACTTTAAGCCATGCGAAAATGGCACGAATGTTCGATTGAGTTGGATCAAGGGTAGGCATGAAATGGACCTAGTTACTTTCGTAACAGATGCTGGCAGCAGCAGTGTCATGAGATTGAAAAATCACTAAAAATAGTAGGAGTGGAATTAATTGATGAATAAATTATGTAATCGAAGCTCGATGAGTCTGTTTTCATGAGGAAGTAACGAAAAGATCATATGGGCAGTATATTAAGAGATAATCAGATTTTTGTGGGACAGGGCCAGAACGGTTTCTGGATTCCCTGCTCCGACTTTGGAAATTCATTATAAATTAACCAGAGATAATTAGGGGTCGTACCATATATGTATAGATTCCTCTATGAGTCTAGTTTTCATAGAAACAAACGGCATCAGTATTGAAGCCCCGTGGAGGGAGATATCCAAGTCGTAATGGGCAAAGGTCAGTGTAGTCGACCCCTGCAACATGGGAGATTTTGACTAATAAACTGTACTAATTGGCCTGACCAAAAATGCTAGAAAAAAAATACATAGATGGGCACATGAGTCTAGTTTCTGGGAAAAATTACGAAACTGATTTTTGAGTTACGAAACTCAAGATATGATTTTTAAAACGACTAGTACACAGATTGGGCAGTGTCTGGAAAATAAATTTTATAAGGGGTTAAAGTCAGTTAACACCTCGTGTTCGACTCCGGTGTCGGTTTCGGGTTCGGGGTGTTACATTTTATTGGTATCAGAGCTATGGTTTAGTCGGTTCTAGGACTACCATAGCACGTATGAGTCTAGCTATACATGCCTTAATGTTAATGTTTAAAAGGGTGATGACTTCTGACGGTTGAAATGTTTTTGTTTTGATTAGTAAATGGATCCCGGTGTAGAAAGAACCCTAGCGGATGACGTTGAGAGCGTAGCGGCTGCTCCTGCACAAGGGACGCCGCCTGTTGAACCTCAGTCATCTGCGAATAATCAAGGTGAGGGGGCTAAACAAGCCTTCTTTACCATGATGAATGAGTGGGTCGCGCAATATGCCCGAACCAACCCGGCTGTCCAACAATTCCCAAATTTGAATAATCCACCCCAAGAGCCTGTAATGCCATCAGTCGCTGATCCTGTGAGGCTGAGTAAGCCACCTGTAGACTTGATTAGGAAGCGTGGGGCCGAGGAGTTCAAGGCCATAGTAACTGATGATGCCGAAAGGGCCGAGTTCTGGCTTGATAACACCATTCGGGTGTTCGATGAATTGTCATGCACACCTGACGAATGTCTAAAATGTGCTGTATCTTTGTTGCGAGACTCAGCCTACTATTGGTGGAGGACCTTGATTTCCATAGTCCCGAACGAGCGAGTAACTTGGGACTTCTTTCAAACGGAATTCTGAAAGAAATTTATTAGCCAACGGTTCATTGATCAGAAGCGTAAGGAGTTCTTGGAACTCAAGCAAGGCCGTATGACTATATCTGAATACGAACATGAATTCGTAAGACTCAGTAGGTATGCCCGGGAGTGTGTAGCTGTTGAGGTTGCTATGTGCAAAAGATTCGAGGAAGGATTGAATGAAGATTTAAAGCTACTAATGGGTATTTTGGAAATAAAAGAATTCGAGTTATGAAACATGAGTCTAGTTTCTGGGAAAAATTACGAAACTGATTTTCGAGTTATGAAACTCAAGATATGATTTTTAAAACGGCTAGTACACAGATTGGGCAGTGTCTGGAAAATAAATTTTATAAGGGGTTAAAGTCAGTTAACACCTCGTGTTCGACTCCGGTGTCGGTTTCGGGTTCGGGGTGTTACACCTTGATATTACTCCAATTCATGATTTGGTACATCAACGACTCGACTCTCATCACCGAGGCCGGGGCGTATCACTAACTTTCTAGGAACCGACTATATAACACCCCAAACTTGGCCTAGATGTAACAGCTCAGTTTTAGCTAAATCAAAAAATTACTTTAATATTATTATTTTTTGTTTATAACATGTGATTTTTTATGTGTGAAAGTTTCATGAAATAATTTTAGCGTTTGAATGCTTAATTTGATAAAAGGACTAAATCGCGTAAAATGTAAAAGTGGCATTCTATATGTTAGATGTGTTTAATTGCTTTGGTTTATTAAACCAAAGGTCCTTATGTTGATATTAGACCATTTATAGTGGAATTAGACATAAATAGTCATTAAATGAATGTTTTTAAATGGTTTTAATTAAGGTTAAAATGGTAATTTGGTTATTAAGGTTAATTAAATAAAATAAAATGAAAAATTAGCTTCATTATCATCACCCATAACCGAAAATGAAGAGAAAAAGAAGAAGAAAATGTTATTTTAGGGTTCGGCCCTTGTTGTTCTTGATTGAGATATGTTTCAAGCTCGATTTTTGATAATTTCTATGTTTTTATGATCATTGCTTCGTGTTCTAGCTAGCCCATGCTTTAATTTTTGAAATTGTGAATGATTTTGTGAAATGCCATTGATGAATTCTTGAGCTTTTGAATGTTTGATGATGAAAAATGAATATTTGTTGATAGATTTTCATGTTTTGTAAAGTGATTTTTGATGAAAAAGCCTAAATAGGATTAAATTGTGAAAATTGTAAATTGAAGGGCTAAAATGTGAAATAAATGAAAAATATGGGCTATTAGGGGCACTATGGTAATTCGGCCAAGCATGGGTCTTGTTGAATTGTGTGAATTTTGTGCATTTGTTAAATAGGGACTAAATTGTAAAAATGCCCAAATATGGGTTTGTGGACTAAATCGAATGATTTGACGAATAAATGAGTTAATTTTGAATGTGTATAGATCAAGAAAGAAAGAAATCGGATTTAGATCGGGGAAAATCAAAGGTTATCGAATATCAATCCAGTCCGTTTATCCTGAATACAAGGTAATTTCATATGCAAATAAATACCTTTAAATTGATTTATAAATGTTTATTTGTCATTGAATTGCTATGAATGTTGAACGAGCAAATACGAGCAATAATCAATGAAGTTATGATAACCGAAAGTCCCATACGAACCTTAAGAATAGTATAGGATACGGATGTATGACATTAGGATTAACAAGACGTGGTTATGTGTAAGACCATGTCTGAGACATTGGCATCATATTGCGATTATGTGTAAGACCATGTTTGAGACATTGGCATCGTTATATGATTTCATGTAAGACCATGTTTGGGACATTGGCATCGATATGTGATAACATGTAAGACCATATTTGGGATATGGCATTGTACGAGCTATATGTGATTTTTGAGTATCCTTAATAATTTCGATAGGTTCAACGGGCAAGGTCAAGTCGAGAAGGAATATGTGAACGAGTTAAGTGATTCAGGTAGTACGAGATTCATACGAGTATTGAAAAGGGAAGTGTTTGATGAATTCACACGTGACATTGAATATGTATACATTGGGAAAGGTTTGTGAACTTATATTGCTTATTCATAGTTTGCCTATTTGATGGAAATGATGTTGATTCATGTGGTAATTTTATTTGTATATGGCTTACTAAGCTTTTAAAGCTTACTTTGTGCGTTCTTTCCCTATTTTATAGATTATTGAAGCTAGCTTGGACATCGGGGATCATCAAGAACAGTTATCACACTATCTTATGCATATTAATGGCCGTGATTGCCAGGCTGTGTTCGATTTGTTAAATTGCACACGGCCGTGTGGGTCAATGGCCAGGCCATGTGAATCGTGAAAGCCTTGGTCGACACCCTCGAAAGACACGGGCGTGTGAGCTACCCGTGTGGCAAGGGTTAGGCCGTGTCATCTTCTTGATTTGGTCCGTTTTGTCCATTTTTGGCTCCTTTCGCTCTTATATGCTCTCCTAAGTGTAAAACATGAAATGAAAGCATTAGGAGCATCGAATTCACCAATTCTAATGAGAAATCATCCATAAAATGCATTAAACTTGGGGTAAAAAATATGGTATAATTTACGGTTTATCAAATACCCCCACACTTAAGCATTTGCTTGTCCTCAAGCAAAATTCTCAACTCATAATCAAAATATATCTTTCTCAACTTATAATTTCTATAATAATATCTCAAAGTAATCCATAGGTAATCATACATTGAGAATTTAACTAAAAGAACATAAAAGTTTCAATCATTCTAAGTTGAGCATTTTATTCCGAAAACATAGGTGTCTTCCCTCATGTAAGTAATTATTTTTAATTCAAAATATCACAAAGTTTTACATTCTCACTAAAGATTCAGTCAAATCACTCGAGGTGTTTTAAGGACAATAAAGGAAGCACTCAATAGTCAATAAGGGAAAGCCATTACCATAGGCTTGCATGAAAATCAAATCTCCACCACTATATTTAAGATGATACATCAATAAAAAGGTCTTTAGAGGGTTGTAATGAGGCTTGGTTAGGGGGTGTGGTCACAAGCTGAAAGAAAGGGTTAGAATCGAGATTGAATTGAAAAGTTTCCTAACTAGAAAAAGAATTAATCTTCACTTGCGTACAACAGAGCTTTTCTCAGAATATGAAATTACAGATATGCATACATAGTTTTTCTTTCTTTCTCTCTCTCTCTTTTTTTTAAGAACAAGTTATGTAATATCCTGAATTAGGGCTTAATCGAAATAGTGGTTTTGTAACCATAAATCCCAGATAGAAATAATTATTTTATAATATTTTGATGAATATGATATGATTGCATGATTGTGTGAAAATTTCGTGATGAAATTCTATGCCTAAAGTGTTTAAATTGAAAGTATGGACTAAATTGAATAAGTTGCAAAATTTGCATTCTAGAAGTTTTTAGTATGAAATTGCATTGAATATTAATTAGGAGGTCTTAAATAAAAATTTGACCAATTTCTAAGTCTATGGACAAAAATTGGACATGGATGGAATTTTTGGAAAGTTTGTAGTAAGGGCATTTTGGTCATTTAGTTATTAAAATGAATTAAAAACAAAATTAAAAGCCAATTTTTGTCCATCTTCTTCATTAGGCCGAAATTTCAAGGGTTCTCCATAGTTAGGGTTTGTTTCAAGCTTCCAAGCTCCACAGTAAGTGGTTCCAAGCCCCGTTTTTAATGTTCTTTACGTTTTTGGAATCCAGTAGCTCGATTAAGATTATGTTAGCAATAATTCAACCTAGGGTTTATATTTGGAAAAATACCCATAGGTGAAACTTGTGTATTTTGATGTTTTATGATAGAATATGGGGTTTTAAATTATGTTGGACAACTTGTGCTACTCGATTTTGAGTGAAAACGAGTAAAAGGGCTTAATCGGCAAAAATACCTAATAGTCACAAGTATATGTTAGAGTAAGAATTTGATGTTGCCATAGAAGGGAAAAATGATCAGCATGTTATAAAACATAAGAATAAGGAATAAAGTTTAATTCCTGAGCCTAGGGGCAAAGTGTAATTGTGCAAAAGTTTAGGGGCAAAAGTGTAATTTTTCCAAAGTTCGTATTAAATGCTGTTTTGATGAATGTATGTATTAAATAAGATTAATTTGGCATTATAGATCAAGAGAAACGAGATTCAAGTCGCGATCGAAGAAAAGAAAGATTGTGGACTAAATTGCAAAATCTTTATATTTTGGTACCAAGGTAAGTTCATGTGTAAATAATGTAGCATAATTGTTATTTTTAAGTTATTGATGTTAATTATATGATATGCTGATTTTTATTATGAAATATATGCTTTGTGGTTATTTTCGAATAAAATGCAAATTATGTGTATTAATTGTTAAATATAAAGTACTACCGAGTATTGGTTTTGGTATTTTACGGAAGATGGCAAGGATATGTGTTCGAGGAAAATCCCGTTTGAACCTTAGGAATAGATTAGGATACAAGTGACATGTCACTAGGATGGTTGAGCATCCGAACTCGTTGAGTTGAGTCCGAGTTCACTTATGGATGCGAATGTCTGAACTCGTTGAGTTGAGTCTGAGTTCGTGAAATGTAACTAGGCATCCGAACTCGTGGAGTTGAGTCCGAGTTCACTTATGGATGCGAATGTCCGAACTCGTTTAGTTGAGTCCGAGTTCGTGAAATGTAACTAGGCATCCGAACTCGTTGAGTTGAGTCCGAGTTCACTTAGGGGCGGGTTACATGATTTCTTGATTACATATGAGGCACTTATCTACAAATTATCCGTGTATCCGAGTTGTATTCCGATGTGTTCAACGGGTGAAATTTCTAGTGAAATGGAAAACACTTAAGATGCAAGCGACGTTTTGGTAAGTGTTGTGAAATGGACACTTTGGACAGGTATGTTCTTAACCCTCGGGTTGAAAATAGATACAACAACGATAAGGTGGTAAGATGATGAATGATGTTTAGAAATGTGATATATGTTTTGGTGATACCATGCTAAAGTTGTTTGGTATATTTGTATTGTTATGTTACTTGTTATTTACATATGAACTTACTAAGCATTTATGCTTACTCCCTTCTCTTTATTTACTGTAGTTTTGAACAAGCCAGCTCGAGAATCAGGAAGGGTCGAAGGTTCGATCACACTATCCAAAGGACTTTCATCTGGGTAAATGGCTTGTAAAACTTAAGTATGGAATATATAGCAATTTACTTATTTTGTGTAAATCATGTTATGATATGGCCATGATTGGTAGAGAAAATGTTTGATATTGATATGTCATGGTGATGGTTAAATTTAGATCATGTTTGATATCATGGAAGTTTAATAGGTTATCTAGTTCGCAACAACTCATGAAAAGATGAAATTTGCCTTAAAACAGAATATTGCTGCAACAATGACATGAATTTGAAAAATCACTAAAAATAGTATAAATGGAATTAAATGATGAGAAAGTTATAAAATTGAAGCTTAATGAGTCTATTTTCATATGGATAAAAAAAAACAAGCATATAAATTATACTTTATGAGATATTTGAAACATTGTGATACAGGGCCAGAGTGATTTCTGGATCCTCTGTTCTGACTTTAAAAATTCATAATAAATTGTAAACAAATAATTAGAAGTCATTATTTATAGTAAATATTCCTTATTGAGTCTAGTTTTAATAGAATAAACCTCGTAGTCATTTAAATTCTGTATAGAGAGATATCTGATTCGTAATACAAAGATGTCAGAGCAGTCGAACCCTGAAACAGGGGAGACTTTAACTAATAAAATGTACTAATTGGCCCAACCAAAAATTCTAGAAAAAATTAGTAAATATATATTTGAGTCTAGATTTAGGGAAAATTTACGGATCTTTATTTTGAGTTTCGTAACTCGAGATATGATTTTTCTTGTAACTATGACGCGGGTAGCTAAAAAGCTGTGAATGTAGAAACAAATGATTTGAAGTTCTTAATCTGATAAATTATGTTCGGTAAGCCCTCAAGCTCGACTCTGGCGATGGTTTTAGGTGTGGGGGCGTTACATTTGGTGGTATCAGCGCAGGTTTAGTCGGTTCTCGAACTACGTGTTGTATGTACGGATTTTGCTATACATGCCATATGTATGAATTGTGATAGTGTGACGACTTCTGACCTTTTTAAATGATTTTTATATAGTAAATGGATCTCGATCCAGCTGTGGCAGATGAAGTAGAGAGTAATGCACCAGCTCCGGCTGAAGGGGCAGCGCCGACTGAAAACCCACCCCCTACTGTTGGTCAGGAAGGAGGAGAAAGGGATCGGGAAGCCTTTCTCCAAATGATGAGTGCATGGTACACTGAGTTCGTTCGTATGAACCCAAATGTACGACCTCCCCCACCTCCCCCAATTCCTCAACCTATGCCTCCGATGCCTCAGGGAGTGGATATGATAAAATTTCACAGAACCCCCATTGACAGAATTCGTAAACAAGGGGCTGAAGAATTTAGAGCAAATATTGATGATGATGCAGAGAAAGCAGAGTTCTGGCTTGAAAATTCTATCCGAGTATTTGATGAATTATCTTGTACACCTGAAGAATGTTTGAAATGTGCTACATCTTTGTTAAGAGATTCAGCCTATAATTGGTGGAAGACTTTGATTTCGGTGGTACCGAAAGAGAGGGTAACCTTAGAATTCTTTCAAGAAGAGTTTTGGAAGAAATATATTAGTGAAAGATTTATTGATCAGAAATGTAAAGAGTTTCTTGAGCTGAAGCAAGGTAATATGACAGTCGTAGAATATGAAAGAGAGTTTGTTCGATTGAGTAAGTATGCCAGGGAATATGTTCCTACAGAAGCCAAGATGTGCCGACGATTTGAAGACGGGGTTAACAAAGACATTAAGGTATTTGATGGGATCCTTAAACTAAAAGACATGGTGGTACTTATCGATCGAGCTTGCAAGGCTGAAGAATTACTGAAGGAAGAAAAAAAGTAGAATCTGAAACACGAAATTTGAAGAAAAGACCAATGAGTAATGCACCCTCACAACAAACCGAAAAGTCAAGAAATATGAATCCTCGTTCCCAAGTTTCAGCCGGGCAATCATATGGAAATTTTAAGAAGCGAAATGTGGGTCCTAAATCTTAGACTACTTCTGTGGCTAGTGTGGGAAATACGAGATTTGTTAAACCCGAGTGCCAACGGTGTGGCGGAAATCATTTTGGTCTGTGCAGAGCAAATGAATGTTTTCGATGTGGTTCTCTAGATCATTTTATTAGAGACTGCCCAGAGAGAGCTGAGAAAGAAAAATTTCAGAATGTAAAAGCTAATGGTGCAGACTCGAGGGAAAGGTATCCGAGAAAAGCTGGAAGTGAAACAAGCAGTAAGAATGTAGCCAGAGATGCAGCAGTTAGATCTGAAGGAAGAGCTCCGGCTAAAACTTATGCTATTAAAGCGCGTGAAGATGCTTCCTCACCCGATGTGATTACCAGTACATTTTCTCTTTATGATACTAATGTTATTGCTTTGATTGATCCTGGTTCTACTCATTCATATGTATACATGAAACTGGTGTCTAGTATGAATATACCTGTTGAGAACACATAATTTATGATTAGAGTGTCGAATCCACTAGGCAAATGTGTGATAGTTGATAAAGTATGCAAGAAATGCCCTTTAATGATTCGGGGTCATTACTTTCCGGCCGACTTGATGTTGTTGCCGTTTGATGAATTTGATTTTATTTTGGGTATGGATTGGTTGACATTGCATGATGTTATAGTAAATTGCAAAGAAAAGGTTATAGAATTAAAATGTGAAAGTGGTGAAATCTTGCGGGTTGAACCAGACAAATCAGAGGCAATATTTAGTATGATTTCTTCGATGTCGGCTCAGAGATATTTGAGAAAGGGTTATGAAGCTTATTTGGCGTATGTAATTAATACAAAATAAGTTGAAAAGAAAGTTGAATCAGTGCCGGTTGTGTGTGAATTTGCGGATGTATTTCCAGAAGAATTACCGGGTTTGCCTCCAGTCAGGGAAGTAGAATTTGGTATAGATTTGATACCGGGAATAGCTCCGATCTCGATTGCTCCATATAGAATGGCACCAACAGAGTTGAAAGAATTAAAGTCGCAGTTGCAAGAGTTGACTGATAAAGCTTTGTGAGACCAAGTTTTTCACCTTGGGGTGCTCCCGTGTTATTTGTGAAAAGAATGATGGTTGTATGAGATTATGTGTTGATTATCGGTAGTTAAACAAGGTGACAATCAAAAACAAGTATCCATTGCCGAGAATTGATGATTTGTTTAATCAGCTAAAAGGAGCGACATGGTTTTCAAAGATTGACTTGAGATCTGGGTATTATCAGCTGCGAGTGAAAGAGTCAGATGTGCCTAAAACTGCTTTTAGAACAAGGTACGTTCATTATGAATTTTTAGTTATGCCATTCGGGTTGACAAATGCTCCTCTGTGTTTATGGACTTAATGAATCGCATATTTCGGCCATACCTGGACAGATTTGTTGTGGTGTTTATAAGTGATATTTTAATTTATTCAAAGGATGAGACAGAGCATGCTGGGCATTTGAGGATAGTTTTGCAAACTTTGAGAGATAAGCAGCTGTATGCTAAGTTTAGTAAAAGTGAATTTTGGCTCCGGGAAGTTGGATTTTTGGGTCATATTGTTTCAGGTGATGGTATACGGGTTGATCCTAGTAAAATTTCAGCCATTGTTGATTGGAAACCACCGAAAAATGTAACTGAAGTTAGGAGTTTCTTGGGACTAGCTGGGTATTATCGGCGGTTTGTAAATGGATTTTCTATAATTGCGGCTCCTATGACTAGACTACTCCGAAAGGATGTTAAATTTGAATGGACGGAAGAATGTCAACAGAGTTTCGAAGAATTGAAAAAGTTATTAACTGAAGCACCAGTGTTGATACAACCCGAATCAGGTAAAGAATTTGTGGTGTATAGTGATGCTTCTCTAAATGGTTTGGGGTGTGTACTCATGCAAGAAGGAAAAGTGGTGGCTTATGCTTCGAGGCAGTTAAAACCTCATGAGAGGAATTATCCTACTCGCGATTTGGAATTGGCTGCAGTGGTGTTTGCTTTGAAGATTTGGCGACATTATTTGTATGGTGAAAAGTGCTGAGTATATACCGATCACAAAAGTCTTAAATACTTGATGTCACAAAAAGACTTGAATTTGAGACAGCGAAGATGGTTAGAGTTATTGAAAGATTACGAGCTTGTTATTGATTATCATCCGGGAAAAGCGAATGTGGTTGCCGATGCTTTAAGCAGAAAGTTGTTGTTTGGTTTGAGAGTTATGAACACTCAGTTGAAAATGTCAGATGACGGTTCGATTCTAGCAGAGTTAAGAGCAAGACCGATGTTTTTACAAGAGATTTTTGAAGCTCAGAAAAATGATCAAGATTTGCTAGCCAAGAGAAAACAGTGTGAAGCTGATACGGGATCAGATTTCAGAATTGGTTTTGATGGTTGTTTGATGTTTAAAAATCAGATTTGTGTACCAAAAAATGATAAGTTGATTCAAAAGATTTTGCATGAAGCACATAATGATTGTTTGGCGGTTCATCCGGACAGTACGAAGATGTATAATGACTTAAAGAAAATGTACTGGTGGAGTGGAATGAAAAGAGATATTTCCGAGTTTGTATCAAAGTGCTTAGTTTGTCAACAAGTGAAAGCTGAACACCAAGTACCTTCGGGATTACTTCAGCCTATTATGGTTCCTGAATGGAAATGGGATCGGATTACTATGGATTTTATATCAGGGTTGCCGTTAACTCCAGGGAAGAAAAATGCCATCTGGGCAATAGTTGACAGATTGACTAAATCGGCTCATTTTATTCCGGTACGTACAGATTATTCTCTTAATAAGTTGGCTGAATTGTATATCCGAGAGATTGTTAGACTTCATGGGATACCTTTGTCAATCATTTCGGATAGAGATCCGAGGTTTACCTCACGGTTTTGGCAAAAGTTGCAAGAGGCATTAGGTACAAAGTTAAATTTCAGCACTGCCTTTCATCCACAAAATGATGGACAATCAGAGAGAGTAATTCAGATTCTTGAAGACATGCTCAGATGTTGCGTATTGGAATTTCAAGATAGTTGGGAAAGGTACTTACCATTGGTAGAATTTGCTTATAATAATAGTTATCAGACGAGTTTGAAGATGGCACCTTATGAAGCATTATATGATCGTAAATGTCGGACGCCATTGTATTGGACTGAACTCAAGGAAAATCAGATTTATGGAGTTGATTTAATAAAAGAAATCGAAGAAAAGGTGAAAGTGATTCGAGATTGTTTGAAAGCTACTTCAGATAGACAGAAATCTTATGCAGATTTGAAACGAAAAGAAATGGAGTTTCAAGTTGGTGATAAGGTATTTTTGAAAGTGTCTCCATGGAAGAAAGTCCTTAGATTTGGACGAAAGGGCAAGTTAAGTCCGCGTTTTATTGGACCGTATGAAATAATTGAAAAAGTTGGACCAGTAGCATATCGGCTAGTGCTACCACCTGAATTAGAGAAGATTCATGATGTGTTTCACGTATCTATGTTTCGTCGGTATCGTTCGGATCCTTCACATATAATTTCATCGACAGAAGTTGAACTACGACCGGATATGACTTATGAAGAAGAACCGATTAAGATTTTAGCTCGAGAAGTCAAACAACTAAGAAATAAAAATGTTGCACTTGTGAAAGTGTCGTGGCAAAAGCATGGGGTAGAAGAGACTACATGGGAACCTGAAGAAACTATGAAAAACCAATACCCACACCTGTTTACCAGTAAGATTTTCGAGGAAGAAAATCCTTAAAAGGGGGGGAGAGTTGTAATATCCTGAATTAGGGCTTAATCGGAATAGTGGTTTCGTAACCATAAATCCAAGATAGAAATAATTATTTTATAATTATTTTGATGAATACGATATGATTGCATGATTGTGTGAAAATTTCGTGATGAAATTCTATGCCTAAAGTGTTTAAATTGAAAGTATGGATTAAATCGAATAAGTTGCAAAATTTGCATTCTAGAAGTTTTAAGTATGAAATTGCATTGAAATATTAATTAGGAGGTCTTAAATAAAAATTTGACCAATTTCTAAGTCTATGGACAAAAATTGGACATTGATGGAATTTTTGGAAAGTTTAGTAGTAAGGGCATTTTGGTCATATAGTTATTAAAATGAATTAAAAACAAAATTAAAAGCCAATTTTTGTCCATCTTCTTCATTAGGCCGAAATTTCAAGGGTTCTCCATAGTTAGGGTTTGTTTCAAGCTTCCAAGCTCCATAGTAAGTGATTCCAAGCCCTGTTTTTAATGTTCTTTACATTTTTGGAATCCCGGTAGCTCGATTAAGCTTATGTTAGCAATAATTCAACCTAGGGTTTATATTTGGAAAAATACCCATAGGTGAAATTTGTGTATTTTGATGTTTTATGATAGAATATGGGGTTTTAAATTATGTTAGACAACTTGTGCTACTCGGTTTTGAGTGAAAACGAGTAAAAGGGCTTAATCGGCAAAAATACCTAATAGTCACAAGTATATGTTAGAGTAAGAATTTGATGTTGCCATAGAAGGGAAAAATGATCAGCATGTTATAAAACATAAGAATAAGGAATAAAGTTTAATTCCTGAGCCTAGGGGCAAAGTGTAATTATGCAAAAGTTTAGGGTCAAAAGTGTAATTTTTCCAAAGTTCGTATTAAATGCTGTTTTGATGAATGTATGTATTAAATAAGATTAATTTGGCATTATAGATCAAGAGAAACGAGATTCAAGTCGCGGTCGAGGAAAAGAAAAGATTGTGGACTAAATTGCAAAATCTTTATATTTTGGTACCAAGGTAAGTTCATGTGTAAATAATGTAGCATAATTTTTATTTTTAAGTTATTGATGTTAATTATATGATATGCTGATTTTTATTATGAAATATATGCTTTGTGGTTATTTTCGAATAAAATGCAAATTATGTGTATTAATTGTTAAATATAAAGTACTACCGAGTATTGGTTTTGGTATTTTACGGAAGATGGCAAGGATATGTGTTCGAGGAAAATCCCGTTTGAACCTTAGGAATAGATTAGGATACAAGTGACATGTCACTAGGATGGTTGAGCATCCGAACTCGTTGAGTTGAGTCCGAGTTCACTTATGGATGGGAATGTCCGAACTCGTTGAGTTGAGTCCGAGTTCGTGAAATGTAACTAGGCATCTGAACTCGTTGAGTTGAGTCTGAGTTCACTTATGGATGTGAACGCCCGAGCTCGTTGAGTTGAGTCTGAGTTCACTTAGGGGCGGGTTACATGATTTCTGCATTACATATGAGGCACTTATGTGTAAATTATCCGTGTATCCGAGTTGTATTCCGATGTGTTCAACGGGTGAAATTTCTAGTGAAATGGAAGAACACTTAAGATGCAAGCGGCGTTTTGGTAAGTGTTGTGAAATGGACACTTTGGACAGGTATGTTCTTAACCCTCGGGTTGAAAATAGATACAACAACGATAAGGTGGTAAGATGATGAATGATGTTTAGAAATGTGATATATGTTTTGGTGATACCATGCTAAAGTTGTTTGGTATATTTGTATTGTTATGTTACTTGTTATTTACATATGAACTTACTAAGCATTTATGCTTACTCCCTTCTCTTTATTTACTGTAGTTTTGAACAAGCCAGCTCGGGAATCGGGACGGGTCGAAGGTTCGATCACACTATCCAAAGGACTTTCATCTGGGTAAATGGCTTGTAAAACTTAAGTATGGCATATATAGCAATATACTTATTTTGTGTAAATAATTTTATGATATGGCCATGATTGGTTGAGAAAATGTTTGATATTGATAAGTCATGGTGATGGTTAAATTTAGATCATGTTTGATATCATGGAAGTTTAATAGGTTATCTAGTTCGTAACAACTCATGAAAAGATGAAATTTGCCTTAAAACAGAATATTGCTGCAGCAATGACATGAATTTGAAAAATCACTAAAAATAGTATAAATGGAATTAAATGATGAGAAAGTCATGAAATTGAAGCTTAATGAGTCTATTTTCATATGGATAAAAAAACAGGCATATAAATTATACTTTATGAGATATTTGAAACCTTGTGAAACAGGGCCAGAGTGATTTCTGGATCCTCTATTCTGAATTTAAAAATTCATAATAAATTGTAAAAAAATAATTAGAAGTCATTCTTTATATGTACATATTCCTTATTGAGTCTAGTTGTAAGAGAAAAAACCTTGTAGTCATTGAAATTCTGTATAGAGAGATATCTGATTCGTAATACAAAGATGTCAGAGCAGTCGAACCCTGAAACAGGGGAGACTTTAACTAATAAAATGTACTAATTGGCCCAACCAAAAATTCGAGAAAAAAATTAGTAAATAGATATATGAGTCTAGATTTAGGAAAATTTTATGGATCTTGATTTCGAGTTTCGTAACTCGTGATATGATTTTTATTGTAACTGTGACGCGGGTAGCTAGAAAGCTGTGAATGTAGAAACAAATGATTTGGAGTTCTTAAATTGATAAATTATGTTCGGTAACCCCTCAAGCTCGAATCCGGTGACGGTTTCAGGCGTGTGGGCGTTACAAGTTAAATATTCATAGACTAACTTATTACAAATAAGACATAGCTAAGCAATTTCCTCAACTCAAATCTCGACAAAAATAGGGATTAAATTAGGGGGTTTCAACAATAATGGGTTAAAGGTTAATATTAAGGGTAATACAAGAAATGGCTTGTTAGGATTAAGGAGGTTTACTAGGGATTAATCGTGGGGGTAGGCTTTTCATGGCATGAGTGGGTTAATCCTAAGTGACTTAATCATTTTGATATATCAAATCAAATGGTGTGGTCTCGACATGCGTAATCAAGCAAGTTCTAGAATAACAGTTCAATACTGACGCACTCAAAGCAATAATAAAAGTGAGCATGAAAGGATGAATAGATGCTCAAAAGGCTCAAAAATCTCACAAAAATTATGGCTTTTTAATGTTTAGACTCGTGAATTCCAATTCAAAGTAATACCTAGACTTGGGGATATAGCCTAAGATTTTGAATTCTTAAAAATCAACTCATCATGCTTGACTCTCTATTGTCTTAAAGTTTAAATAATCAATGCATAAATCCCTATGTTTTAATTCAAGATATATCAATCAAAATCATAAATTAATTAAAATTTATCCTAAATATGATATGAGAGTTTTTCAAGAGAACAAGATGATTATTCAGGGATTTTTCTGATAATAAAATAAATACCCCCCACACTTAAGATGTACATTGCCCTCAATGTACAAAGATAGATATTAGAGTATAAAAATAAGATAAGGAGAGAAGTGACACTTCCTGTATGATGAATTCCTTGAACTAGAGGTTTGGAGAGTGATCGGTTCGAGAGTGGAGGAGGATACTCCAGCGGTCGTAAAGGTTCATTAGGCCATAAGCCCTGCGCCAAAAGAATATTATATCTAGTGGTAGCTATGGTAGTGGTTGAGTAGGACATGGCAGTTGTGGAGACCTTTTCTCGGTGGAGTTTTAGTTCCTATGCGATGATGAGCTTAAAAGCTCTATATAACTGTGATAAAATCAGGAACTTTTTAGGGGATATTAGGAAGAATAAGTACTCGAAAAGAAATAACCGAAATTTATAAAAAAATTTAAATCTGCTAAAAAATAAAAATAAAAATAAAAAATAAAAAGTAGTTTGAATAAAAATTAAAAACATAAAATAATAAAATAAATATTTCTAAACATCTTCATCACTAGATGGTTCGCGATGAGATGTGGACTCGCAGAAGATGACGCTTTTTTCCTCTTCTTCGAGGTTGGTACGACGGTTTTCTTTCCTCTGAAAGATGACATTGAAGGCGCTAAGGGAGAGAGATTGAGCTTTAAAAATGAAGTTGGAGGCTGCTCACGGGCGTGGCAGGGGGTACAGCCGTGTGGAAAGAAAATGGAGGGAAAAGAGATGGGAAAGTGAGGATTAATGCATGGGAAGTGGATTTTAAGATGGTTTGAGGGTTGGGGAAGTGAGAATCTGGGTAATGGTGGCCGGAATAGGGATTAGGGAGTGGGGAAGGGGAGATTTCGGCTAGGGTTTTGAAAGGAAGAAGAAAATGAACAGTGATTTGCTTATATAGGGGAGATGCACACGGCCTAAAGCTACACCCGTGTACTTTGAAAGTGAGCCCGCGTTTTTCGAATTTTGCAATTTAGGTCATGTCTGGCTACTGTCCCACGCCCGTGTGTCTAGGACGTGTGTGGCACACGGCCATTTCGCACAGTCATGCCTAGCCTTGTTCGCTTCTCCCACGCCCGTGTGTTAGGGTACCATGCCCGTGTTCTCCTATCAAGTTCACCCATGGCCATGTCGTACGGCCGTGGGGATTTATCGCATCCCATGTTTTGGGGAGATCATGTCCTGGTTCCACACGGCCGTATCGTACTACCGTGTTTCTTTCGCTGCTTGGCCACGGCCTTAGGCACGCCCGTGTTCCTGGCCGTGTGTGTTGAGAAACTTTGCAATTCAAAGATAAAGTTAATGATTTAAAGTGTTATAAACTGAAAATAAAGAAATCAGAATATGTTAGTGCTCGGGTTGCCTCCGAGAAGCGCTTATTTTTAGTTTAATCTCGACTTACCTCTCCGGTGAATGGTCAGGGTTGTTCAAAGAGTTTATACTCCTCATTCCTGCTATCAATCTCATCAAAATATGGTTTTAATCGGGTGTTGTTTACCTTAAAAGTTCAACCACTGTTTAGCTTTTGTTTCTCAGTGAAAAGGGAAATAACCAAAGACGAATGGCATCTTCAGAAACGCCATTGAATTTGAATGTATCGTAAAATTCTAGGAAATTTGCTAAGTGGGCATTGGGATCTTCATCCTGCAAACCATCAAACAGAACAAACTGCTGTATCATTTGAATAGTGTTAGGTTTTAATTCAAAAGTATTTGCAGCTACAGTAGGTCTAACTATACTAGATTATGTTCCTGTTAAAGAAGGTTTAGCATAATCATACATAGTGCATGGAGCAGGATTTCGATTAGCTGCAATTGCAGGAGGTAGCTGATTGCCTTGGTTTTCAGCCATCTCTACCGTTGGGGGTTGAGTATCGTCTTCTTGCTTGTTCTCCGTGTATCGTAAGCTGTGCCTTATCTCTCTTTGATTTCTACAAACTGTATGATCGATTTCTTTGTCAAAAAGTAATGGTACCGAAGGGTTTCTTCTAGTCATAAACTATAAAAACCTGCCAAGAGAAAGAATAAGTAAATTAATAGATAATAAAAATAAAAATAAAATTAAATTGCAAGAAAATTAAATGGCTAAAGTAATAAAAATTTAGTGTTCCTAATATTTTAGTTCCCCGGCAACGGCGCGAAAAACTTGATCGCAGTGATTCGTAACAAGTAATAAACATTTATAATGAAGATCAAACCTAGACTAACTATTATCACGACAAAAAGGCAAACGTACCTATCGAACAATAGTACCGGGATATCGTACCCAAGGGAACCAAAAGTATTAGTAATAACTATCTTTTTATTATCTAGCCTAAGAATAAAAGGGTTTGTTTTAATTAACTAATTATTTAAACTAAGAATGCACAGAGAAAAGAATTGGGGAATTGCTTTTGGGAAAATCGATTGACTTGAGACAATACCTAAGGAAAAATCCACCTAGACTTTACTTGTTATTTTGGCTCCGAATCAGACGATTTATTCATTCAACTTGTTCCGTAGAGATCCTTAAGTTATGTTATTATCCCTATTCAAGACTAATAACGTCTAATCCCTAGATTGAATAACCGAGACTTTTCTTTCATTAACACTTTAGGGTTGCATTAACTCGATCTATGGATCCCCTTATTAGGTTTCACCCTAATCTGGTAAAATCTTGTCACCCTATTTCTAGGCGCGCAATCAACTCTGCTTAATTATGACAAATGTGCTCTTAGACAGGGTCTATTCCTCCTTTGAATAAGAGCGTGTCTTGAATCAATATCCTGGGATATCAAACCAAGAATTAAGAACACATAATTAAGAACAAGTTAAATATTTATCATACAATTCAGAAAATAATAATAAGATTCGTCTTAGGTTTCATTCCCCTTAGGTATTTAGGGTTTAGTTCATAACTAAATAAGAAAACATCTCTAAAGAATAAAGAATACAAAACATAAAGAAAACCTAAAACTCCTGAAGGGAAATTGAGGAGAGATCGTCAGTCTTGATGATGAATTCGGCTTCTGAGATGGATCAATCGACTTCCTTGGGGTAATTCCTTACCCCATTTCTCCGTCCCTCATTTTTTCCTCTTCTAGGGTGTATTTATAGGCTTAGGAATGCCTAGAAGCCCTCAAAAATGGCATTTTTTGGATTGGACTTAACTTGGGCTCAGCAGGGACATGCCCGTGTGCCACGATCGTGTGACGTGATTGCCAGGCTATGGTCGATCTGTAAAATTACACACGACTGTGAGGGTCAATGGCCAGGCCGTATGAATCGTGAAAGCCTTGGTTGACACCCTCGAAAGACACGGGCGTGTGAGCTACCCCTGTGGCAAGGCTTAGGCCGTGTCATCTTCTCGATTTGGTCTGTTTTGTCCATTTTTGGCTCCTTTCGCTCTCCTATGCTCTCCTAAGTGTAAAACATGAAATTAAAGCATTAGGAGCATCGAATTCACCAATTCTAATGAGAAATCATCCATAAAATGCATTAAACATGGGGTAAAAATATGTATAATTTACGGTTTATCACCTATTCCAATGACAAATATGGATGCTACAATTATTGGTATCAGAGCTACAGTTTAGTCGATTCTAGGACTAATGTAGCATGTGAAAGTTTAGCTATATCTGCCATATATTTATACTGCGATAGTGTGATGATTCTTGACAACTTAAAGTGAGTTTTTATATAGTAAATGGATCTCGAACGAGCTTTAGCTGATGATGTGGAAAGTAATGCCCAGCTCTCGCTCAAGGGACAACGCCTACTGAATCTAGACCCGTGACAAGTAGCCACGAGGGAGAGGCTAAATAAGCCTTTTTCCATTTGATGAGTGAGTGGTTTACGGAGTTTGTTCGAACGAATCTGACTACTCAACAACCTTCACCCCCACTTGTTCCTTAACAAATCCCCGTTGTTTTACAAGCTATAGATCAGATGCGATTTAACAAGTCACCAGTAGATAAGATTCAGAAATATGGGCTTGAAGAGTTTCGGGCTACTATTGATGATGATGCGAAGAGAGCTGAGTTCTAGCTCGAAAACATGATCCAAGTATTAGACGAATTGTCTTGTACTCCTGATGGAAGTATCAAACGTGTTGTATCTTTGTTGAGAGATAATACATACCATTGGTGGAAAACATTGATATTTGTGGTTCATAGAGAACGGGTTACCTGGGAGTTCTTTCAATTCGAGTTTCGAAAGAAGTACATAAGTCAGCGATTTCTCGATCAGAAGCATAAAGAGTTTTTGGAGTTGAAACAAGGCTAGACGACTGTCACTAAGTATGAAAGGGAATTCGTACATTTAAGCAAGTATGCTTGGGAATATGTTTCCACTGAAAGATCATGTGCAAATGATTTGTTGGTGGACTGAATGAAGATATAAAATTACTAGTAGAATTCTAGAGTTGAAAGAATTCATCGTTCTAGTTGAGAGGGCTTGTAAAGCCGAGGATCTTAGTAAAGAAAAGAGAAAAGATGATTTTGAAGCAAGAGATTCGAGAAAGAGATCAACTAGTAAATCTTATTAGTCTACATCAAAAAAGTTCTGAGACTTGTTTAATCCTTCTAATGCATGATTGGATACTCAAACAGAGATTGTGAAAGACAACATTCGAGTTTCAAAGCTTCGGCTATCTTGATAGCTTGTGTTGGGAGTGTGAAACCTAATAGACTTGAATGTAGACAGTATGGAAAATGACATTTTGGTGATTGTAGATTGAATGATCGGGCCTATTTTAAATGTGGATCATTAGATCATTTCATTCGTAATTGTCCTAAGTTGGCTGAGCAAGATACTGTAAAAAACACGAGGCCATTAACACTATGGTTAGAGGTAGACTACCTAGAAACACGGGAAATATGAGTAGTAGCTACAGAGCGACTAAAGATTCTACTGTGAGGTCAGAGGCCAGAGCACCTGCACGAGTCTACACTGTTCGCGCTCACGAAGAAGCATCATCTCTAGATGTTATCACCGATACTTTTACTCTCTATGATACTAATGTGATTGCATTGATAGATCCACGATCACCTCATTCGTATATATGTGTTAATTTAGTATCCAGTAAGACTTTGCCGGTAGAGTCTACTGAATTTGTGACTAGAATATCGAACCCCTTAGGCAAGTGTGTTTTGGTTAATAAAGTGTGCAAGAGCTATCCATTGATGATTCGGGATTTCTATTTTCTGGTTGATTTGATGTTGTTTCCATTTGATGAATTTGACATGATTTTGGGTATGGATTGGCTAACGCTACATGATGTGTGACAGCCCTAAATTGACCCTAGTCGGAAAGTGGTTTCGGGAACGCTAAACCGAGTCACCGAAGTATTTGAGTATAATATTTATTGTCTAAAATATGTGAATATGAGTGTGTGAAAGTTTTAATCTTCGAATTAGTTAATTGCACGTGAATTTAGTTAATAGGACTTATGTGTGACACTTTTGAAATGTGATAGGTTAATCTATAAGGATCTATTAGTGCATGTAATCAAAAGGGTGGACTTGCATGTCAATTTCCCCACTTTGATAGTAGTGGCCAGCCATGACAATGAGGATAGACAAAATGTGATGGGTAAAACATATTATAAACATTTTGTGATAACATGTTGTGTTAAGAACAATAAAATATGAGGGGAGTGGGAGGAGAAACCAAAGTTGTTTCATCCTTGCTCCCCCATTTTGCTGTAACTAGAAGAAAAAAAAAAGCTTCATCCTTTTTGATTCTTCTTGGCCGAGTTGAAGAAAGAAAGAAGAGAAGGTTTCGGTCACTTTAAGCTTAATGGAGGTTAGTAAGTTGTGTTAGATTTTTTTTAAATTTTAAGCTTGTTTCTAGTTGATTAGCTAATTTCTTACATAACCCATGTCAAAATTTTGAAATCTTGGTGATGGTTTCAGCATTCGGTTTTAGTTATTAAAGGATGAGATTGGGTTATAGCCTTTATGTTTTAGGAAGAATTGTTGAAGAAAAGGGTTTAAGTTAGTCAAATTATAAAATTTAATGCTCATGGGTACAATGGCCAAACATAGATTTGTCTAATGAGTTGAACACATGACGTGTGAGTGATGGAAATGATGAGGTATGAAAATGATTGAGTTTGAGTGCTTAATAAAAAGGATTGGAGGTGAGTATGTGTGAGAATTTGAAAAGGGTAGGTCTTAGCAACTTCATGAAGTGTTCGGCCATGGTGTTAAAACGTTGTATTGTGTTTAAACTTAGAATTTTTGGTTATATGGTTAGTATAGGCATGGATGACCGAATATGAGAGCATGAATAGATGAAGAGTCTTGTAATTATAAAAAAAAAGGGTTGGTTAATTGATATGTGGTAAATTTAAGTGTTAGATGAAATGCAAATGATATCATATTGGAATATGCATATTCGGCCACATGAATGAATACATAGATTGATGTTGTACGTTCGGCTATAGGTAAGCATATTGATGGCTTTATCTTGACTTAGATAATCGGCTAAAGGAGAACATTGGCTAATATGTTGAATTTGATTCATGATTTCATATATATATGACTCTAATGCCTAATATATATATGGGCTAAGTACCTTGAATTTCTCTTTGATGTTCGAAATGATTAAATCAATTTATTTGTTCAATTAAGCTCAAGAGCAAAGGGGAACTAAATCCGATAAAGGAAAGGAAAAAGTAATTGAATAGCCGTTGAAGTCGTTCGACAACATCCGAGGTAAGTCTTCGAGTAATGAAACTTAGTTTATGATTTGATTAAGTCATGACATATAAGCATAACGAATAAACGAAGATATAATGATTCTACTTGAATGATATTTTGAGGTGATTAGTTTATACCTATGACGGGTAGCCGAATGTGTATAGAGATCATGTTATAAAGCCAATCAAAATCATGTTCCTTGTATGTGGCTATTGAGTCGAAATTGGTAAGGTTTGATAAGTGTCTTGTGTTTGAGCTTTAGTAATGAAAATGAAATATGGATGTGTCATGATTTATTGATATATGTGCATGATTATTCGAATGATATCCGGGCTAAGTCCCGAAGGCATTTGTGCTAGTGGCTATATCCAGGCTAAGTCCCGAAGGCATTTGTGCTAGTGACTATATCCGGGCCAAGTCCCGAAGGCATTTGTGCTATTGACTATATCCGGGTGAAGACCCGAAGGCATTTGTGCGAGTTGCTATATCGGGCTAAGACCCGAAGGCATTTGTGCGAGTTGCTATATCCGGCTAAATCCCGAAGGTACTTGGGTTTGGAAGTGAGCGATCTTGCTGTAATAATTTCAATTAATACGCTCGTAAAATCCAAATGATGAGGTATGTTTCGTATATGCATTGGAATAGTTGATTCCTTTTAAAATAGTATTCGCTCAATCGATTAACAAGCTTCCAGCCTTTAGCCAAGTTGATTCCTTATGTATGAATATAAGGGTTGGAAATGTGAAGTAGGTGTGATTTTGAGAATATGTGTATGTGAAATTATTCGTTTAGTCATATGAATGCTATACTTCAGTTGTGCATGATTTCATTACTCAAACTTACTAAGCATTAAATGCTTATTCCGTTTCTTTGATTCTCTGTTTTATAGATTTTGGTTCGTCAGCTATCGGACTCGGGAGTGTCAAGGTCGAAGTCGCCCACACTATCAAAGCCCTTTTGGTACTCTTTTGGTTGAACCTTGATAATGGCATGTATAGGACTGTCCTTTGTTGTTAGTCAAGTACCTTTGGTAATGTGTATATATTCGGATAGCCATGCGAAAATGGCTTAAATATTTTGAGCATAGTATTAAAATCATTTTGTATATATATATGGTTATTGAGAGGTGTGGAAATTCTTGGCAATGACTAGCCATTGGAATGGTTAATCACGATCATATTTGGTGCTATGTATGTCAATGGCTAGTTGAATCATGGAAACTATGAAATAGGTGAAATTTACCTTCAAATAGATGCTGACAGCAGCAGTGATGTGAGTTTGAAAATTCACTAAAACTAGTAGGAATGTAATTAAATAATGAATAAATTATGTAATCAAACCTTGATCAGTCTATTTTCATATGGAAGAAGAGAAACGACCATATGAGCCGTATTTATTTGAGATATTTAAGTTTTCGTGAAACAGGGCTAGAACGGTTACTGGATCCCCTGTTTTGACTTTGGAAATTTACCATAAATTAACTAGAAATAATTAGAAGTCATTATTTATATGTACAGATTCCTTTTTGAGTCTAGTTTTATTAGAAACAAACGGCATAAGTATTGAAGCCCTGTACAGGGAGATATCTAAGTCGTAATGCATGAAGGTCAGAGTAGTCGAACCCTGTAACAAGGGAGACTTTAACTAATAAACTGTACTAATTAGACTGACCAAAAATTCTAGAAAAAAAATTGTAGATGGATATATGAGTCTAGTTTCAGGGAAAATTACGGAATCAGTTTTCGAGTTTTGGAACTCGATATATTACTTTTAAAGTGAATGTGATGCAGTTAACCAGCTTGTCTGGAAATTTTAAAATGAACTGTGTAAATCAATGAAATAAGTCTGTTAACAGCTCGTGTTCGACTCCGAAAACGGTCTCGGGTACGGGGTGTTACAATTTTATTGGTATCAGAGCTACGGTTTAGTCGATTTTAGGACTACCGTAATACGTTTGGGTCTAGCTATACATGCCATTATGTGTTTATTTGATAGTGTGGTGATTTCTGACAGTTAAAAATGTGTTTATTTATAGTAATGGATCCCGATCCCAACTGAGCGGTAGCTGATGATCTTGAGAGTGTAGCGCCTGCTCCCGCACAAGGGACAACGCCGGCGGACTCTCAACCTATTGCTAGTAATCAGAATGACAAAGCTAGACAAGCTTTTTATAGCGTGATGAATGATTGTTCAACCAATACATTCGAACTAATATGGCTGTTCCACAACCTCCATTCCCGACTAATACAACCCCTGCACCTACAATACCTCCGGTAACTGACCAAATAAGGTCAAATAAGCCCTCAGTTGACAGAATCCGAAAACACAGGGCTACTGAATTTAAAGCTACGGACAGCGATGACGCCGAGCAAGCTGAATTTTGGTTGGACAACACTATTCGGGTACTCGATGAACTATCTTGCACACCCGATGAATGCCTAAAGTGTACTATCTCCTTGCTACGTGATTCTGCCTACTATTGGTGGAATACGTTGATTTCTGTTGTGCCCAGAGAGCAAATAACTTGGGAGTTTTTCCAAACCGAGTTTCGAAAAAAGTATATCAGTCAGAGATTCATTGATAAAAAACGGAAGGAATTTCTTGAACTTAAACAAGGTTCCATGTCGGTTACTGATTACGAACGAAAGTTTGTAAGGCTTAGACGGTACGCGCGAGAATGCATTTCTTCAGAAGCTGTGATGTGTAAACGTTTCGAGGATGGACTGAACGATGATATAAAGCTATATGTTGGCATTTTAGAAATCTGAGAATTTGTGGTACTTGTCGAACGAGCTTGCAAAGCCGAAGAGCTCAGTAAGGAGAAAAGAAAAGTTGATATGGGAGCAAAGGAGTTTCGTAAGAGATCTTCGGGAAAGCCCTTTCAACAGTCATCGAAGAAATTTAGAGATGACTTAGGCCGGTCTAGAGACACTTCGGGTTTTTCTAGACGAGATCGCGATCGACCCCCTGTGAGTACACGAGTCACGTCGATCGCCAGTGTTGGAAATGATCGTCGAGACAGAACAGAGTGCCAGTATTGTGGTAAATGGCATTCGGGAAGTTGTAGATTCCATGACCACTCCTGTTATAAGTGCGGATCAGCTGACCACTTTATCAAGGATTGCCCGAGACTGTCTGAACAGAATGTAAATCAGAGTGGGAAACCGGGTGCTACTACTGCTCGAGGTAGACCATCTAAGAATGCGAGAAATCCTAGTGGCGGTCAGAGAGGATCTAGAGACGCTACAACCAGATCTGAGGCTCGTGCTCCTGCCAGAGCTTATGCTATACGTGCACGCGAGGATGCTTCTTCGCCTGATGTTATTACCGGTACATTCACTCTCTTTGATACCAATGTGATTGCATTGATTGACCCTGGTTCTACTCATTCTTATATATGTGAGACTTTAGCATCCAGTAAGACTTTACCTGTTGAGTCTACTGAGTTCGTTATTAGAGTGTCGAATCCCTTGGGTCATTGTGTGCTTGTTGATAAAGTGTGTAAGAAATGTCCCCTAGTAATCCGAGGTTCCTGTTTTTCGGCCGATTTGATGCTTTTACCGTTTGATGAATTTGATGTTATCCTCGGTATGGATTGGTTAACCGTACATGATACAATTGTAAATTGCAAAAGAAAAACCATTGATTTGAGGTGTGTAAATAACGAGATAATCCGAGTTGAGTCTACTGACTTGAATGGGTTGCCAGCTGTAATATCATCGATGTTGGCTCAGAAATATGTAAGAAAGGGGTGTGAAGCATACCTTGCGTATGTACTTGATGACAAAGAGTTAGAAAAGAAGCCAGAATCTGTGCCGGTGGTTTGTGAATATCTGGATGTTTTTCCCGAAGAATTACCGGGTTTACCACCTGTTCGGGAGGTAGAGTTTGGTATTGATCTTGTACCTGGGACTACACCGATTTCGATAGCTCCATATCGTATGGCACCAATGGAATTAAAGGAATTGAAAGCTCAGTTGCAAGAGTTGACGGATAGAGGTTTCGCTCGACCAAGTTTCTCACCTTGGGGTGCACCAGTATTGTTTGTGAAAAAGAAGGACGAAACCATGAGGTTGTGCATCGACTATCGTCAGCTGAATAAAGTGACTATAAAGAATAAATATCTGTTACCACGCATTGATGATTTGTTTGATCAACTAAAAGGAGCCTCAGTGTTTTCAAAGATAGATTTGAGATCGGGTTATTATCAGTTGCGAATTCGAGATTCGGATATACCCAAAACTGCTTTCAGAACGAGGTACGGTCACCACGAATTCTTAGTGATGCCGTTTGGGCTCACTAATGGCCCTGCGGTATTTATAGATTTGATGAATCGGATCTTCAGACTGTATTTGGATCGGTTTGTAGTTGTGTTTATCGATGATATTTTGGTTTATTCGAGAAATGAAACCGATCATGCTGAACACCTGAGATTAGTGTTGCAAATATTACGGGATAAGTAGTTATATGCTAAGTTCAGTAAGTGTGAGTTCTGGTTAAGAGAGGTTAGCTTCTTGGGTCATGTGGTATCTGCATCGGGTATTCGAGTTGATCCGAGCAAAATTTCAGCCATACTTAACTAGAAGCCTCCGAGAAATATTACTGAAGTTCGGAGCTTTTTGGGACTTGCCGGTTACTACAGACGGTTCGTAAAGGGTTTCTCGATGATAGCCACACCAATAACGAAACTACTTCAGAAAGATGTTAAGTTTGAATGGACAGAAAAGTGTCAGAAAAGTTTCGATCAACTGAAAACTTACTTGACTGAAGCTCCAGTACTAGTGCAGCCCCAATCAGGCAAAGAGTTTGTCATTTACAGTGATGCATCCTTACTTGGGTTGGGTTGTGTATTGATGCAAGAAGGTCGAGTTGTGGCCTATGCGTCGAGGAAATTGAAGCCACATGAGAAAAATTATCCAACCCATGATCTCGAATTAGCTGCCATCGTATTCGCTTTGAAAATATGGTGACATTACCTATTTGGCGAGAAGTGCCATGTATTTTCGGATCACAAAAGTCTCAAATATTTGATGACTCAAAGAGACTTGAATCTGCGACAAAGACGTTGGCTTGAGTTGTTAAAAGATTATGAGCTTGTCATTGACTATCACCCGGGAAAGGCTAATGTGGTTGCGGATGCTTTAAGTCGTAAATCACTATTTGCTTTACGAGCGATGAATGTACACTTGTCTGTTCTATCCGACAATGTGTTAGTAGCTGAATTAAAGGCCAAACTATTGTTGATTCATCAAATTCGTGAAGCTCAGAAAGTCGATGATGAATTGGTTGCAAAACGGGCTGAATGTGTTTCGAATATGGAATCAGAGTTTCAAATTGATGATGACGATTGTTTGAGGTTCAGAAGTCGTTTGTGTGTTCCAAGAAATTCAGAACTTGTTTCGATGATTCTGAACGAAGCTCATTGTAGCCGAATGTCAATTCACACGGGGAGTACGAAAATGTACAATGATCTGAGACGTCAGTTTTGGTGGCATGGTATGAAACGAGACATTTCTGAATTTGTTTCGAAGTGTTTAATGTGTCAACAAGTGAAAGCAGAACATCAAGTGCCTACAGGTTTACTTCAGCCGATCATGATACCTGAATGGAAATGGGATCGAGTCACGATGGATTTTGTATCTGGGTTGCCACTGTCGGCAAGTAAGAAAGATGCGATTTGGGTTGTTGCTGATAGACTGACTAAGTCGGCTCACTTTATCCCCGTACGTACGGATTTTTCATTGGATAAACTAGTTGAATTGTATGTTTCTCAGATTGTGAGATTACACGGGGTACTTATTTCTATTGTGTCGGATAGAGATCCGAGGTTCACCTCACGATTTTGGAAGAAATTGCAAGAAGCCTTGGGTACCAAGTTGCATTTTAGCACCGCTTTTCATCCACAAACTGATGGTCAATCTGAGCGAATAATTCAGATACTTGAGGATATGTTGAGATGTTGCATCCTCGAGTTTAATGGTTCATGGCAGCGGTATTTACCTTTGATTGAATTCGCTTACAACAATAGTTTTCAATCAAGCATTAAGATGGAACCTTACGAGGCTTTGTACGGTCGTAAATGCCGTACACCGTTGTTTTGGACCGAACTCGGTGAGAGTAAAATTTTCGGAGTTGATTTGATTAAAGATGCTGAGCAGAAAGTAAAAATAATTCGTGAAAGTCTGAAGGCAGCATCAGATCGTCAGAAGTCGTACGCGGATTTAAAACGAAGAGATATTGAGTATCAGGCGGGAGACAAAGTGTTTCTTAAGGTTTCACCTTGGAAAAAGATACTCAGATTTGGCCGTAAGGGCAAACTGAGTCCGAGGTTCATTGGGCCATATGAAATATCCGAACGAGTTGGTCCAGTTGCGTATAGATTGATTTTACCCCCTGAACTTGAAAAGATTCACGACGTCTTTCATGTTTCGATGCTTCGACGTTATAGATCTGATCCATCGCACATTATTAATCCATCAGAGGTTGAAATTCAATCTGACTTGAGTTATGAAGAAGAACCGATTCGTATCCTCGCTCATGAGGTGAAAGAGCTGCGAAACAAAAGGATTCCGTTAATAAAGGTGTTATGGCTCAAACACGGGATCGAAGAAGCTACTTGGGAAACCGAGAACTCTATGAAAGAACGATACCCAAACCTATTTACCGGTAAGATTTTCGGCGACGAAAATTTCTTAAGTGGGGGAGAGTTGTGACAGCCCTAAATTGACCCTAGTCGGAAAGTGGTTTCGGGACCGCTAAACCGAGTCACCGAAGTATTTGAGTATAATATTTATTGTCTAAAATATGTGAATATAAGTGTGTGAAAGTTTTAAGCTTCGATTTAGTTAATTGAATGTGAATTTAGTTAATAGGACTTATGTGTGACACTTTTGAAATGTGATAGGTTAATCTATAAGGATCTATTAGTGCATGTAATCAAAAGGGTCGACTTGCATGTCAATTTCCCCACTTTGATAGTAGTGGCCGGCCATGACAATGAGGATAGACAAAATGTGATGGGTAAAACATATTATAAACATTTTGTGATAACATGTTGTGTTAAGAACAATAAAATATGAGGGGAGTGGGAGGAGAAACCAAAGTTGTTTCATCCTTGCTCCCCCATTTTGCCGTAACTAGAAGAAAAAAAAAGCTTCATCCTTTTTTATTCTTCTTGGCCGAATTGAAGAAAGAAAGAAGAGAAGGTTTCGGTCACTTTAAGCTTAAGGGAGGTTAGTAAGTTGTGTTAGATTTTTTTTTAAATTTTAAGCTTGTTTCTAGTTGATTAGCTAATTTCTTACATAATCCATGTCAAAATTTTGAAATCTTGGTGATGGTTTTAGCATTCGGTTTTAGTTATTAAAGGATGAGATTGGGTTATAGCCTTTATGTTTTAGGAAGAATTGTTGAAGAAAAGGGTTTAAGTTAGTCAAATTATAAATTTTAATGCTCATGGGTACAATGGCCAAACATAGATTTGTCTAATGAGTTGAACTGAAATAGGTGAAATTTACCTTAAAATAGATACTGACAGCAGCAGTGATGTGAGTTTGAAAATTCACTAAAAATAGTAGGAATGTAATTAAATAATGAATAAATTATGTAATCGAACCATGATGAGTCTATTTTCATATGGAAGAAGCGAAACGACCATATGAGCAGTATTTATTTGAGATGTTTAAGTTTTCGTGAAACAGGGCCAGAACGGTTACTGGATTCCCTGTTTTGACTTTGGAAATTTACCATAAATTAACCAGAAATAATTAGAAGTCATTATTTATATTTACAGATTCCTTTTTGAGTTTAGTTTTATTAGAAACAAACGGCATAAGTATTGAAGCCCTGTACAGGGAGATATCTAAGTCGTAATGCATGAAGGTCAGAGTAGTCGAACCCTGTAACAGGGGAGACTTTAACTAATAAAATGTACTAATTGGCCAGACCAAAAATTCTAGAAAACAAATTGTAGATGGATATATGAGTCTAGTTTCAGGGAAAATTTACGGAATCAGTTTTCGAGTTTTGGAACTCGAGATATGACTTTTAAAGTGACTGTGATGCAGTTAACCAGCTTGTCTGGAAATTTTAAAATGAACTGTGTAAATCAATGAAATAAGTCTGTTAACACCTCGTGTTCGACTCCGGCAACGGTCTCGGGTACGGGGTGTTACATGATGCTATAGTAAACTATAAATGAAAGACGATTGATCTGAGATATCAGAATAATGAGATTATCCGGATTGAGTCAAATGATTTGAATGGTTTACCAGTAGTGATTTCATCGATGTTAGCTCAGAAATATGTGAGAAAGGGTTACAAAGCTTATTTTGTTTATGTGCTTGATACGAAAGTGACTGCAAAGAAGATCGAATCAATGCCAGTTGTGTGTGAGTATTCGGATGTGTTTCCTAAAGAGTTACCGGGTTTATCACCGCTGGGAGGTTGAGTTTGGCATTGAGTTAGTGCCAGGAACTACGCCGATATCAATAGCTCCGTACAGAATGGCTTCGACAGAGCTAAAAGAATTGAAATCTCAGTTGCAAGAGTTGATCGATAGAGGATTTGCAAGATCGAGTTTTTCATCTTGGGGTCCTCCCGTGTTGTTTGTGAAAATGAAAGATGGCACAATGAGAATGTGTATTGACTACCGACAGCTTAATAAAGTGACTATAAAAAAATACCCTCTACCGCGAATTGATTATTTGTTTGATTAATTAAAAGGGGCAATAGTGTTTTCAAAAATCAATTTGAGATCAGGTTATTACTGATTGCAAGTTAAAGACTCCGATGTGCCAAAGACTGCATTTAGAACAAGGTACAGACACTACGAATTTCTTGTTATACCCTTCGAAAGAACGAATGCACCTGCTATTTTTATGGACTTGATTAACTGAAATTTTAGGCAATATTTAGATAGATTCGTTGTTGTGTTTATTAATGATATTTTGATTTACTCTTGTGATGAATCTGTGCATGAAAAATATTTGAAAATTATGCTACAAACTTTGAGAGATAAACAGTTCTTTGCAAAGTTTAGTAAGTGTGAATTCTGGTTGCGCGAGGTTGGTTTTCTGGGGCATATTGTGTCAGCATCTGGTATTTGAGTCGATCCGAGCAAGATTTCTGCACCAATGGATTGGAAGCCTCTAGAAATGTATCTGAAGTTTGTAGCTTCCTGGGACTTGCTGACTATTACAGACGATTTGTGAAAGGCTTTTCGATGATTGCGACTCCGATGATGAAATTGCTTCAAAAAGATGTTAACTTTGAGTGGTCAGATAAATGTTAGAAAAGTTTCAATTAGTTGAAAGCTTTATTGACAGAGGCACCAGTGTTAGTTCAGCATGAATCAGGTAAAGAGTTCGTAATTTTTAGTGATGCATCGTTAAAAGGTCTGGGTTGTGTGTTGATGCAGGAAGGCAAAGTGGTAGCTTATGCCTTGAGACAGTTGAAGCTACATGAAAAACCCATCCTCATGCAGCAGATAAACCCATCCCCATGAAGGTTAAACAGTATATGCAGCAGAGCTGCCAATACAGTACTCTTCCTCCAATCATAATAAATCTATCCCTATGCAACATATCATACATCATGTCGTGACGTTTCATAATATCATACGTGTATTCAAAATGTTTAAAGTGGCAAGCTCAAATATAATCATACATCTCATAGGGGCATAACAGTCATATTATCACACAAGGGCATAATAGTCATTTTATCAATTAGGGGTCCAGGTACACTTATCGACCCAAAAGTAGGTCCACAGTCGCCTCAGGCGACCCGTGCAACCTTAATAGTCAAACAGTGAAAATGGGCACAAGGCCCATAATACGGGCTGCCACGCCCGTGTGGCCCACATAGCTCAGAAATGGCCTTGTTCGTGTGGATTTCACAACCTGGCCCAATATTCTCCACACCTCCGTGTGGCTTACCCAAGTGGGGCCCACATGCTCGTGGGGCCCTCACGGCCCAATTCGACCTTAAATGGCCTACAACGGCCTCGACCCATGAAAAGTACCCGAATGGTCAATAGCAATATTAGGCTACCAAAACAAAGAGTGAAAAGAACCCGAAAGCAATTGTTAGCAATCGAAAATGAAGACAGAAAGCAACCAAAGCCGAATTCTGAGATGCAGGAGTTCATATTCGGCACTAACTCTCCCACTCCTTTCAAAATCCCTTATTTTCTTCACCAAATCACTCAAACCGAATACCAATCCCTTGATCCAGTCCTTGAAACTCTCCTCCAATCTCTCAACCATCTAATTTGAACTCCCCTCAAACCAGAGTTTCAACTAAGCTAGAACACACGCAATGCACTAGCAGTAAAATTAAGCATCTTTGCGCATAGTAGGACTCAAACTCAAGACCTTCAGTAACAATGCCACGCCACTATCCCTTAGGCCACGAAGCCCTTTCTGACATGTTTTACCCACTTTTTTTAAAAGCCTATTGCATAGAGACAGGGTTTTATCCATTTAAAACAAAATTTTTACACAAGCCAAGGCTTGAACCCAAGACTTTTTAGACACTTCTTAGGACACTTAACCACTGAAGCAGACATGTAATTGTGTCACAACCTTACAAAAATAAATACTTAGGATTTTGGGGCATTACAACTCTACCCCTAAAATTAAATTTTGGCCTTGAAATTTACCTGATCAGAACAGATGGGGGTATTGTTGTCGCATCGCCTCCTCAGGTTCCCACGTGGTCTTCGCTGAGCTATGATTCAGCCAAAGAACTTTAACCAGTGGAATAGACTTCTTCCTTAAAATCTTTACCTCACGGTCCAATATCTAAACCAGCTTCTCTTCAAAAGTCAGATCTGGCTTAACCTCAACCTCCTTAACCGAAATAACATGCGTGGGATCAAAGCGGTAGCACCTCAGCATAGAGACGTGAAATACATCGTGAATTTGGTCTAACTCTAGAGGTAACTCTAACTGATATGCAATCGGCCCCACACATTTTAGTATGCGGTAAGGCCTCATAAACCTAGGGCTCAACTTGCCCTTTCGTCCAAATTTTAGTACCTTTTTCCATGGCGAGACCTTGAGAAAAATGGAGTCCCCCACAGAATACTCAATCTCCTTACGCTTTAGATCCGTATACGACTTCTGTCTGTCTGATGCCGCCTTCAGTCGATCTCGAATTAGTCTAACTTTCTCCTTGGTGTCAGAAACCAATTCAAGGCCCAGAACACGCCGCTCACCCAACTCAGTTTAACACGAAGGAGTACGACACCTACGACAATATAATGCCTCGTAAGGTGCCATCTAAATACTAGACTGATAGCTATTGTTATAAGAAAACTCTGCAGCGGCAAGTAATCCTTCCAACTGCCTTGGAAATCAATCACACAACTCCTTAACATGTCTTCCAGTATCTGAATCACCCTCTTTGACTGACCCTCTGTCTGAGGATGGAACGCGGTACAGAAGTCCAACCTTGTACCCAGAGCTTCATGCAACTTCTTCCAAAATCGAGACGTGAAGCGAGGATCCCTATAAGATATTATGGAAACTGGTACTCCATACAGTCTCACTATCTCAAGTACATACAATTTAGCCAGCTTCTGCAAGGAGTAATCAATACGAACTGGTATGAAATGGGCAGATTTGGTCAATCGATCCATGATGACCCATATTGAATCCTTCTTAGTAGGCATTAAGGGCAGCCCACTAACGAAGTCCATAGTCACTCTCTCCCACTTCCAAAGCGGAATCTTAACTAGTTGAAGCAACCTTAAAGGTAACTGATGTTCAGCTTTAACCTGCTGACAAGTTAGACATTTGCCCACAAAGTCGGTAACTTCACGCTTAAGACCTAGCCACCAATATAACTCACGAAGGTCTTGTTACATCTTATTCCCACTAGGATGCATAGCATAGGTACTACTATATGCCTTCCATAGTGTAGACTGTCTCAAATCGGTATCCTTCAGTATACAGATTTTGCCCCGAAAATAGAGCACGCCTTCGCTAGTCAGTGCAAAATCCATAGATCCCCACTCTGAACCTGCCGAAAACGAAGACCCAGTGACTCATCTTCCAACTGTTTAGCGTTAATCTGCTCAATCCACTTCGGTTTAACTTAGAACTCAGACAACAAACTACCATCATCAAATAAATTGAGGCGAGCAAACATCACCCTCAGTCATAGCTCTACGACTCAGTGCATTTGCCACCACATTGGCCTTCCGAGGATGGTATTTGATCATGCAGTCATAGTCTTTTAGTGGCTCAATCCATCTACGCTACCTAAGATTTAGCTCTTTCTGAGTGGGGAGATACTTGAGACTCCTGTGATCAGTGTAAATGATACACTTCTCACCGTACAGGTAATGCCTCCAAATCTTCAGTGCGAATACTACTACGACCAACTCCAAGTTGTGTGTCGGATAATTCACCTCATGCGTCTTAAGCTGACGAGACGAATATGCTACAACCTTACCATTCTACATCAACACACATCCCAAACCGACATGTGATGCATCACTGTAGACAGTAAACTCTTTCCCAAACTCTGGCTGAATCAAGATAGGGGCCTTAGTCAAAACTTTCTTAAGCTTGTCAAAACTCTTTTGCTGTGCATCACCCCAGTTAAACGGCACCCCTTATGCAACAAATTAGTAAAAGGTGCTGAAATCAGTGAAAACTCCTCTACAAAATGCCAATAATACCCTGCCAGTCACAGAAAACTACGGATCTCAGATACAGTCTCAAGCGACTTCCAATCCAAAATCGCCTTAACTTTTCGAGGATCAACCTGAATCCCTTCAGCAGATACCACATGGCCCAGAAATGTTACCTCTCGTAACCAGAACTCGGACTTACTGAACTTGAATATAGTTGTTTCTCCCTCAGAATTTACAGAACCACTCAGAGATGTGCATCATGTTCATCCTCTGTTCTCGAATACACCAGAATGTCATCAATAAAAACCACCACAAACCATTCCAGATAGGGGTGTAACACTTAGTTCATCAGATCCATAAAAGCCACTGGTGCATTCGTCAGTCCAAACGGTATCACTAGAAACTCGTAATGACTATAACGAGTCCTAAACGTTGTCTTGTATACATCAGTCTCCTTGACTCTTAGCTGATGGTACCCCGATTGGAGATCAATCTTAGAGAAAAATGAAGCTCCTTGAAACTGGTGGAACAGATTATCAATCCTCAGTAAGGGGTACTTATTCTTAACGGTTAATTTTTCAATTGCCGATAATCAATGCACATACGCATGGATCCATCCTTCTTTTTCATAAAAAAAACTGGTGCTCCCCACGGAGACACACTAGGTCGGATGAATCCATGATCCAATAACTCTTGAATTTGAGCCTTAAGCTCCACAAGCTCCTTCGGTGTCATTCTATAAGGGGAGATGGACACCGGTGCTGTACCAGACAGGAGCTCAATCTCAAACTCAACTTCACAGTTTGGAGGTAACCTAGGAAACTCATCAGGAAAAATATCCGAAAAGTCTTTGACTATTCTGATATCCTTAACAGAAGAAACCCTAGAATTAGAAACACTGATGTAGGCCAGATACACCTCACAACCCTTACAAACCAATTTCTCAGCTCTTAATACAGAAATCACATTTGACAAATAATTCCGGCACTCCCCAATTACAACTACCTCGTCATCCTCTGTAGTTCTCAGTAACATCCGTTTAGTAGCATAATCCAAGCTCACACAATGCTTAACCAGCCAGTCCATTTCCAGAATTATGTCAAATTCTCCAAAAGGCAGTTCCATCAAATCCACCAAAAAGATAACTTCTTGAACCTCCAAAGGTACATTCCTAAACAATTTATTTACCACTACTGACTGCCCCAATAGGCTCAACACAGTCACCTCACTCGTAGTACTCTCAACCAAGATGCCCAAGGTCTCAAACACATTACAAGCTATGTTGGAATGGGTAGATCCTATATCTATCAGTGCAGTATAAGGTACATTATAGATAAAGAACGTAACCGTGATAACATCTAGAGCATCTCCATCCTCTTGGTGACGTGTAGCATAAACCAAAGCTGGCTGCCTCGCCTCAGTATGACCAGCACCTCTACCCATGACCCAAACCATTACCACCTCTGGCCTGACCATGGCCCCTCGGTGGCTGCTGAAACCCCCTCGAAGGCTGAACAGTACCCAAACCTGTAGCTTGCACTTGATCGGGTCTCCATGGACAATCTCTAATACGATGTTCCAATGACTCGCATCTCAAACATGCCCCAGTCCTTTTCCAGCACTCGCCCTAGTGGCATCTCCCACAATTAGTACAGGGCTACAGTCTAGTAGCAACAGCAGGGGCCCCAACTCTGACTGGCCCATCAACTCTGGCCTTTTTCTTAGGCCTCAGAAAGGAATTTGAGGGCTTCGCATCCCTCTTGTTCCTACCTCTCTCCTTCTCACAGTTCTGGCACTTAGCGCGCTTCACCTCTTCAGTGATCTTCGCCTTATCAACGAAAGTAACAAAATCTCGCTCCCTCTGTGGAGCTATCAAAACCCGTAGACTATCCTTGAGGCCATCCTCAAAATGAACACATCACTCATACTTGGTTGCTACCATCCCTCGCGCATAGCGGCTTAATCGCAAATATTCAGCCTCATATTCAGCCACTGATTTATCCTCCTGAGTCAGGTTCAGAAACTCTCCCTCCAGCATCTACATAACTAGCACCCACATACTTATTCTGGAAATCAGTTTTGTCAACCGATCAGGCTGAGTGCCCTATTTAACCGTAAGCCACCACTGATAGGCCTCATCTCATAGCAGTGACACTACACCCTTTAGTTTCTGCTCAGGGGTGCAGTCGAGATCATCCATGGTCCTTTCTGTGGCCATAATCCAATATTCACACACATTAGGGGCAACTCCAATAATACCCCTAAAAATATCAGTTCTATTAGACCGGTCGTTCTGTAACGACCCACGGCCCACAGCACCAGTATTGGGCCCAATTACCCTCTCCAAAATTTGTAACATAGCTTGAGACAGTGCGTCGTCCCCAGCCGCATGATCATGAGACCCAGTCTTAGTCACAGGTGAAGCCGGTGCCTCTCTAGCTTCAATATTAGGCATTTACCCTAAATAGAGTATTTCAGTACAGTCTACTACCTACAGTAGTCTCAGTATTTCAATTTAAACAATCATTAGTTTTAGAAGACTTACAGAATCGGCGCCGGAGACTTGGTGTACCACACATTCAGTAAAAATATTTCAAAATACTTCCAAATCATTTGGAACAGTTTTGTTTTGAAAATTCTAAGTTGTAGAAAAAACCCAAATCCACAGTCAATTTTTGCAACGTGGCTCTGATACCACTAAATTAACACTCCAAACCCAGCCTGGATGTTATGGTTGAATCTTATTGCAATCTGGCGATGTCACATTGAAGTGTTTTTTCGCAAAGCGTGATATCGTTGAAAAACCCTTTCCAAATTTAACTTCGCTGTGTGATCTTATTGACAATTTTAAAACGTGTCATTCATCTTTATTTTCTCTTTATTTATTTTACTTAGTTAAAAATCTTAGTTTTTTAATCCCTCCTAAAATCAAAATATTTTTCTTCACCAAAGTGTTTTTCTAACACCCCAAACCCGGCCTAGACATTATGGCCGAATTTGTAATGTCACATTGGAGTGTTTTTCAAAACATTTATTGATGAAAGATTCGTTCTTGATAAACACTTCTTTAGATTTGTAAAACAAAGGTTAGGAGGCCTAGCTCATTGTGGAAACTCAAGTTGTTTAGATAAAATATGATTTAAACCAATTTATTACTAACTTTAAAACCATGTTTGTTATGGAAGCTTTTAAAACGTGTTGCGTAAGCGTGATGTTTTCAGAAAACATTTGTTTATATTTTCATGGAAATCAACGTCCTATTACTAACAGGTGTAATATATAAATAGGATAATTAAATTTCCCAAATTAAGTAAAAATTAAAGCGGGCTTATTACATAAACAAAACCCAATATAAAATCTCAATTATATGAAAATAAATAACTAGGTTGAGTGGTCACCTCTGAGTCCTTCGTCGCCTTAATCCTTCTGAGCTTAGGGATTTCCTGCACAGATGAGAGATGGGTTTAGTCTATGAAAACTCAGAGTGCGAAAACCCAAAATAAAAAATAATCAGAGTAATGCAAACTGGGCCTATGCCCTTTTAGTTTTAGTTAGAAGCATTAACCCCCTTTTCTGTAACAGTAGCAGTTTGGGCCTTAGCCCATTTTAGTGATAAAAGCAGTCTAAGCCTTAGCCCATATCATTACATTATGGAAACAAAGAATCCTACCCAATCCATTCGCAGCACACCAACTCCGTACCAGCCTTACACACCATGTAGGGACAAAGTCAACCCACCCAGCCTTACATGCCAAAATGTACCGTATTCGGTACTAAGCAATATTTGCAGCAAAGCTGCCAGTAATAGGCTTATAGCCTTTCAGTACACTTCCTCCAAAACATATATCCCACCCCATGTAATGCAACATAATATCATACATGTATGTAGAAATGTCATGCTCAAAACAATCATACATAATACAAGGGTAATTCAGTCAATTTACCTCATAGGGGTATAATAGTCATTTCTTCAGTATGTGGTCTAAGTGTACTTACCGACCCGATAGTAGGTCCACAGTCTTCTTAAGTGACCCATGCAACCTTATCAGTCAATCAGTGCTAGTGGGCTGGGCCCACACTCTCGTATGGCCCACGTAGCCCAAAAATGGCCTCAGCCGTTTAGTTCACACAACCTGGCCCACAATTTACCATATTTTGTGCAATCCCTTTGTGTGGGGCCCACAAGCTCATTGGGCACACACGACCCAATTCGGCCATGAAATCGCTCATGGCCATTTCGTCGACAACACGACCTCGTTTTGCTACTAGGCCTGCCACACGGGCGGTCAGATGCCCGTGTGAAGTTGACGGTGCACTTCTCAATTTTTTGGCTTTTTCCGTTCAACAGTGTTTGTAGTGTGAGTACACAAACATGTTTGGATTCTGAATGCGCAACCCCTCTCATAATGAACTGCGCCTAAAACCAATGACCATTCCACAACTAATGTCAGATACGGTTGAACCTAACTCAAAACAATTGATTTATAGAAATATAAATACGTTACTGCTCCAAATGGACGTAGTCTACCACTCTGAAGATAAACCCGCTTGATATGATTAATAGCTGCCAAAACCCCATTTGATAAAACTAATTATTAAGAACTGAAGAAAGAACAAATAAATATAACCCAACACTTCCAACCTATTGAAGCAAAGCTTCCATCCCTACCAAAAACTTACCATTTTAAACTACGAATGACTGAAACAATCCGTCTAAGAATAGGAAATCTGTAGGAAGAAGGAAATTTATTTGAAAATAGAAGATAGGGGGTAGTAGTTCAAGAAGAGAAAAAAGAGGAAACGGTGCACAAATAATTACAATGTAACAGCCCGATTTAGACCCTATTCGAAATGGTAGTTTGGGGACCACGAATCTAAGTCAAAAAAATATTTTATGTGTTTATTATGTGTGAATTTATATGTGCTAAATTTTCATGTTTTAATTTTACTGTTTGGATGTCGATTCAATAAAAAGGGCTTAATCGCGTAAAATGAAAAGTTAATAATTAAATGTAAAAGTATCAAATTGAACTTTTCTTTCTAATATGAAGTCTTTATAATGCAATTAAGCCATAATTATTAATGATGGACGGCTATGATGTTGTTTTATAATGATTTTGTATTATTAAATAAAGGTTAGTTGTGTAATTAAATTAATAATATATGTTAAATAAAACATAAAAAATATATAATAAACACATGAACTCATCTTTTCCACCATAACCAAATGCTAAAAGAAAAGAGAAAGAATAAGCTTTGAAAGTTTCAGCCATTTGGTAGCATAATCAAGGTATGTAACTAGCTCGGTTTTTGATAATTTTTACGTTATTGAGATCGTTGCTTCGAGTACTACAAAACCCATGCTTGAATTTTTTATTTTGATGAATATTTTGAGTTGTGCCATTGTTGAGAGTTTGTGATTTTTGTTGTTTGATGATGAAATATGAAAGATATGTTTTAGATTAACATGTTTTGTATTAGAGTTTTTGATGATTTTGAGTAATTAGGACTAAATTGCAAAAATAATAATTTGAGGGAATAAAATGTGAAATAAATGAAATATATGGACTTGTATGAGTATGGGTAAAATTCGGCCCAACTGGGTGTAATGAAATTTTTCATGTTTTGTGTTTTGTGCAATAGGGACTAAATTGTTAAAATTGTGAAATATGATGGGTAAAACGGTAATTTGCCCACTTGTGTGTTTTTGGGTGAATTTGATTGAATATTTGATTTAATAAGTTTAATTTATATTAATTTAGATCAAGAAAAGAGAAAATCAGATTTAGATCGGGGGAAAACTAAAGTTACCGACTAGCCAATCCATTTCGATTTTTCATCGTCCGAGGTAAGTTTATAAGCAAATAGGTGTGTTTTGTAACGCCCTAAAAAAAACTCGAACTTTCTTTTTTATCAGTTTTGATAAAAGGTGTGCTTAATATTCCTTGTCAAGTGTTATTTATGTGATAATAGGCCTTGGTTAAGTTATGAGTTCGAACTTTGGGGTGAAGGAAATTATGTTTAATAATTAAAAGAACCTTGGTGGCAAGTAGTTGGTTTTTAAATAAATGAAGGAGGAATTGGACACAAGGAGCCTTGTGTTGGAGTGGCAAGTAACGTCATATGTGGGGCTTAAAGGTGGCGGCATATGCATGGCTAGGAGGTTTGGGGTTCGAATCCCTCCTTGCTCAAAAGAAGTATTTATTTTTACTCAATAAATGGCCAGTAGTGGCGTTGGATGTGAACTTTGAAGGGAGTGATTAAAGGAGAAATTTAAGGAAGGGATTAAGGAGTTATCAAGGAGAAATGTTAGGAGATGAGGGGGGTAGAGAAGTGGAGCCGAATTGGGAATTTGGGGATAGGTAAATTCGGTTATAGTATATATAGGTGCCGATTTTGGGAATTCAAGGCTAATGCCGAATTCTTCCTTTCTTTTTACCAAAAACACTTTTCTTTTCAAATATCTAAAAGCCTAAACCCCTTATTCTTTCTCTTTTAGTTTGTACCGATTTCTTCCCTTCCTTTCTCATCAAACTCTTTTATTTCTCGCTCCTAGTTACTTTCTCTAAAGCCGAATATCTTTTGGCCAAAATCCTATTGTGCCGCCACTTTTTCTTCAACGTTGGTCGATCGATTCTTGTGTAAGTGCTTTACTTTCTTTTAATTGGTCTTCCTAGTACCAATTTCTTCTCTTCCTCACTCTTTCTAAATCGGTTTGGTAGGGGATTAGTATCGAATCTTGGATTTTAGATCTCTGTCGAATTGTTCCTTTGGCGTTTTGGGGTTTTCGGTAAGTTTTCCTCTTTTATTGGTTAAGGTTGGCTGAATGGTCATGATTTAAGAGTGAGTTAAGATGATTGCGAGTCACTTGTTGTTTGGTTCTTAATGATTAAGATTGATGTAGATTTAAGAAATACTCGTGATTAGTGATCAAGGAAGGGTTGTTAAGTCTTGTCGTTCAAGGTAAGGCAAATGTGAGATTTTCGGTTTTTGGTGATCGTATTTGATAAGTGTGCGATTAATCATTGAGTGACATCATTTGTAGGTTCGTGGCTAAGGAGATCGTTGCACGTTTTAGTACCAGGTGTGTACATGCACTACACACATACAGTGGACTGGCAAATCCCAAAATGTCAGACAGTCAAAATGCCGAAAAGCCGAAAGTTTGACTACAATAGTCTTACGAGTGCGCGAACACTCGTAAGGGGGGAATCTGATAGGTTATTAGAGGCCCCATAAGCGATTCGATGGACTTGGGCCATGTATTGGCCAACTGGGCCAGAATGGGCTAAATGGGCCCGATGGGCTGTAGGGCCTATAATAGGCAAAATTGGCAATTTGATACTATATGATGAAAAACCATATGATTGCATGAATATGAGTGTGATCGGGCCTGACGGGCCATATGAAAGTGATTGGGCCTGATGGGCCATAAGAATGTGATTGGGCCCGGTGGGCCATATGAATGAGATTGGGCCTAAAAGGGCCAAATGAATAAGTATGGATCTGTTAGTGTTTAGTAAGGGGTTGTGGACCTAGTTTATTTTAACTACTCAATTAGGCATAAAACTTAAATAATTAATTAATTGCAACCGTGGACGAATCATAAGGTTAAGGTTTGGCAACGGGTATGTGCATGTCTAAGATTGGATCTAGGGAGAGCTTGGTACTTAAGTGGTCTTAATGACTCACCTCCTCTTCTCTGGGATCCTACTTGGTTCATAGTATCTATTCAATTTAGCCAACGAGGACTTGTTCACGGGCCAAGGTAAGTAATAAACCCATAATAAAGAGAAATTACCAAAAATGCCCCTAAGGACGAAAATGACTAAAATACCCCTATGTGTGGAATGTAAGATTTATGGATGTTACACGTATACCTACTGCATTCATATGATATTCTGTTTAGGTTGCATTTGGGTTGGGAATTATGGAATGGAGGAAGTATATGAGGATCGCATGGTTGCTTGACGACCGTGGATCCACCGATGGCTATTAAGCCCAATATTTGGTTAGCAACTTGCTACAATGAAAGTAGTACCGCAACCGGGCTACCATTGGAGTGTATTAGATGAGTGGGTTGATATTTATATCTCTACATAGTGTGTATCGGGGGATGGAGATGGTGTGTAGCGGTTGGATGGGTGGGATCTGTGCATATTTGATTACTTTACATTTACTCTGAAATTGAATTGGGCTCAGGCCCAAAAAGACTTGCTATTGCATGCTTTTCTATTTGTCGAGGGTTGTACACACTGAGTTTTCAAAAACTCACCCCCTTTTTTATTTTTCTCAAGTGATCCTCAGTAGGTGGTTCGACTGTTGGAGGGACTCCAAGATGGCCAGCTAGCAAGACGACTTGGATTTCTTTTCTTAAGCCTATAATTTCTAGTATTTAATGTTATTTTAGTCCGGAATGTAATAAGACCTTTCCTATGGTTATTATTCAAGTTAGGATTATATTCATTATTATTATGCTTTATATTTGCTAGAAGTAGAACATGGTTTTCTTAAAACCATAGTTGTTTTTGAATACTACGTTTCTGCAACTCAATTTTTAAATGACAAGTTTTCATAGATCATCTGTTTTAAATAAAGCTTTCGCAACTGAAAAGAGATTTTACAAAGTAATTATTTATATACAAGAAGGAATAGTTTTTCTTTAAAATACCCTCGCTTTGAAAGCAACAAATACAAGTTGGGATTTTACTCAAAGTTTTTATTTCAAAAAAGAGTTTTTAATGAAAACAAGGTTTTCGATAAAATACTTCAACGTGACACACCAGATTCGGCCATAACGTCTAGGCCGGGTTTGTGGTGTTACATGTTTAATTGTAGTTAAATGTTAAATATATATGCTGTTATGAAATATTATAATTTATATTTGTTATAGCCGAATATGAAAAGGCTTGGTTACTACATTTTTGAATTCGTTTCGATCGATTTACGACATCTAAAAGCCCCGTATGAACCTTAGGAATAGTTAGGATACATATTTCATGACATAGGATTCTGATATATGTGTGCGAGTAAGACCATGGCATCGATATGTGATTCTGATATATGTGTGCGAGAAAGACCCTGTTTGGGACGTTGACATTGTACGATATGTGTGATTATCTGAGTGTCCTATCCAATTCCAAATGGTTCATTGGGCAAAGCTAAGTTGTGACTTAATGTATAAAATGAGCTAAATGGATAGGTATGGCTTAGTTTGTTGTCTACTTGAAATATGGTAAGTATATAACTTGAAACTTGTTACAAATTATGTAAAATGCAAATGTGGATTTCATGTGAATTTAGTATGAATATTCGGCATTTGATACAAATATATATATGTAAATATGACTATGCATATGTGACAGCCCTAAATTGACCCTAGTCGAAAAGTGGTTTCGGGACCGCTAAACCGAGTCACCAAAGTATTTGAATATGATATTTATTGTCTAAAATATGTGAATATGATTGTGTGAAAGTTTTAAGCTTCGATTTAGTCGATTGCATGTGAATTTAGTTAATAGGACTTATGTGTGACACTTTTGAAATGTGATAGGTTAATCTATAAGGATCTATTAATGCATGTTAGAAAATGCTTGTACTTGCATGTCAAATTACCCAAAATTTTAGGTAGTGGCCGGCCATGCTATGGGGTAAAACATATTATAAACATTTTGTGTTAATATGTTGTGTGAAGAATAATAAAATATGAGGGGAGTGGGAGGATAAACCAAAGTTGTTTCATCCTTGCTCCCCCATTTTGCCGTAACTTGAGGAAGGAAGAAGAAAGGAAATAAGTGTTCATCTTTTAACATCTTTGGCCGAAAATTCTAAGAAGAAAGGGGAAGGGGAAACAAACATTCGGCCACTCCTTCTAGTCTTGAATAAGGTATGTAATTCATGGTAGCTTTTGAAATTGTTGAATGTATTAAGCTAGTTACTAAGTCCCTTAGTTAGCCCATGTCCAAATTTTGAATCTTGTTGGTAACATGAGTAATCGGTTAAGAGAAAATGTTCAAGAAATGGTTGTTGTTCATGTTATTTGGATGAAAAAAAAATGGTAGTTAGGTGAAGTAGAGTCTAACAAATGAGCACATATGTGCATTAGTTGCTAAATGGAGAAAAATCGGCTAACAAGTTGTGTACTAAGGCCGAATATGATTTTGGATATTATTGGGTAATGTATGTGTTTTGAATTGATGGAGTGGAGAGGATGCTTTAATTGTGTTATGAACAATTATATGTTAAATTAAGGTTTGCTAAGCTAGCTATTAAGGTGAAATGCAAATGTTAGTATTTGATTGCTAGTGTATATATGTGTATTAGCCGAGTTTTGAACTTGAATAATGGTTTGAGCACCATGTGTTGTATTGAGATTTTTTGAGTGAATTTATAGATATTTATATGATGAATTCGATTGTTGATATACATGCTTAAATAAAATGTATACAAAGAATGTGTGAGAGAGTGATTTGGTAATAATCTGCTTGGGGACAGCAGCAGTAAGATGATTTTGGAAAATCGCCATAATTTGTAGGAGTTGAGTTAGAAGCTGAATAAATTATGTCATTAAAGCTTGAAGAGTCTAGTTTCTTACAAAAGAAACTATAAAAACAAAAGAGTTACCGATCTTGAGATATTTGAAGTATTGTGGGGCTGAGTCAAAATGACTACTAGATTCCCTGTTCTGTTTTTATAAAATCAGTATAAATTGTACCAAAATGGCCCTAAGATAAAATTTATATTCTTATACTCCTTAATGAGTCTAGTTTCAAATGAAATAAACGAGAACATATTTTGAATTCTGTACAATGAGAAATTTGATTCGTAGTGAAGAGTAGTCAGTTTAGTCAAACAGTGAAACAAGGTGAACTTTAAGAAAAATCTGGTATTGTTGGGCTAAACTAAAAATTTTGAAAATTTTAAGGATAATAGATAAATGTGTCTTCTGTCAAGAAAAATTTGCGGCAATTGATTTGGAGTTTTGTAGCTCCAGTTATAAAAACTTTAGTGACTATTGCTCAGGAAGTCAGCTTATAGGGAAATTGTAAATATATTGTCAACATTAATGAAAATTTGCTAATGAATTATTTATTGATTTTTATAAAGCTTACTATAATCCATATGTATTATATTCTGAAAGTAATACTTGAATAGTCAATTAATGACTAGTTAAAATTTGTTGAACTTAAGCTCAAGAGCATAGGGGGCAATTCCAGATAAGGGAAAAGAGAAAGTAACCAAGTAGCCACCCCGCAACTGTACCAAATATCCGAGGTAAGTCTTCGAGTAATGAAACTTAGTTTATGATTTGATTAAGTCATGACATATAAGCATAACAAATAAACGGAGATATAATGATTCTACTTGAATTATATATTGAGGTGATTAGTTTATACCTATGACGGGTAACCGAATGTGCATAGAGATCATGTTATAAAGCCAATCAAAATCATGCTCTTTGTATGTGGCTATTGAGCCGAAATTGGTAAGGTTTGATAAGTGTCTTGTGTTTGAGCTTTAATAATGAAGATGAAATATGGATGTGTCATGATTTATTGATATATGTGCATGATTATTCGAATGATATCCGGGCTAAGTCCCGAAGGCATTTGTGCTAGTGACTATATCCGGGCTAAGTCCCGAAGGCATTTGTGCTATTGACTATATCCGGGCTAAGACCCGAAGGCATTTGTGCGAGTTGCTATATCCGGCTAAATCCCGAAGGTACTTGGGTTTGGAAATGAGCGATCTTGCTGTAATAATTTCAATTAATACGCTCATAAAATCCAAACGATAAGGTATGTTTCGTATATGCATCGGAAAAGTTAATTCCTTTTTAGATAGTATGCGCTCTATTAATTAACAACTTCCGGCTTTTAGTTAGGTTTGATTCCCTGTGTATGAATATACTGGTTGAGGTGTGAAGTAAGTGTGATTTTGGGAATATGCGTATATGCAACTATTCATTTAGTCATATGAACGCTGTACTTTAGTCGTAAATGATTTCATTACTTGAACTTACTAAGCATTAAAATGCTTACTCTGTTACTTTGATTCTCTGTTTTATAGATTTTGTTTGTCAGCTATCGGACTCGGGAGTGTCAAAGTCGAAGTCATCCACACTATCTAAGCCACTTTTTGGTACTCTTTTAGTTCAATTTTGAAAATGGCATGTATAGGGCTGACCCTTGTTGTTAATTAAGTACCCTTTGGTAATGTGTATTCGTATAGCCATGCGAAAATGGCTCGTATATTTCGAAGTATAACATTATGGTCTTGTGATATGGTTATTAAGTGGTGTGGAAATGTTTGGTAACGACTAGCCATTGGAATGGCCAATCATGGTCCTATTGGTGCTACGTACGTCATGGCTAATTGGGATTACCCTTGATAATAATGTGTGTCAATTTGCTATTTGATTCATGGAAAATTATGAAATAGGTAAAATTTACCTTAAAATAGATGCTGACAGCAGCAGTGACGTAAGTTGGAAAAATCACTAAAAATAGTAAGAATGGAATTAAATAGTGAATAAATTATGTAATCGAATCTTGATGAGTCTATTTTCATATGAAAGAAACGGAACGACCATATGAGCCGTATTTTAAGAGATGTTTAAGTTCTCGTGAAACAGGGCCAGAGCGATTTCTGGATCCCATGTCCTGAATTTGGAAATTCACTATAAATTAACCAGAGATAATTAGAAGTCATGCTCTATATGTACAGATTCCTTTTTGAGTCTAGCTTCATTAGAAACAAATGGCATAAGTATTGAAGCCCTGTACAGGGAGATATCTAAGTCGTAATGCATGAAGGTCAGAGTAGTAGAACCCTGAAATAGGGGAGACTTTAACTAATAAACTGTACTAATTGGCTCGACCAAAAATTCTAGAAAAAAATTTGTAGATGGACATATGAGTCTAGTTTCAGCAAAAATTTACGGAATCGGTTTTTTAGTTTTGGAACTCGAGATATGATTTTTAAAGTAACTGTGATGCAGTTAGCCAGCTTGTCTGGAAATTTTAAAATGAACTGTGTAAGTAAATGAATTAAGTCCGTTAACACCTCGTGTTCGACTCCGGCAACGGTCTCAGGTACGGGGCGTTACAGCATATTCGGCCAAATAAGAGGTACATGTTCATAATGTTTTATTATGATTTTTGAGCTTATTTTTATGAGTATATGTATAAATGATTAAATAATGACTTCATAGCTTTGAAAGTTGAATGACATTTGGTTAATTTTGCTTATGTGAGTATTCGGCCAAGATATGGAATGTGTATGAAAATGTATTAAATATGTACTAGTAATTTAAGGTTAAGCTTGTATCGTTAAAACAATTCAATTTAGTTTAAAATGAGACATTTATGTCATTATGCTATTTATTTGCTTATGAGTTACTAAACTAAGTTAGCTTACTTTGTGTATTTATGTTTACCTCTATTTTATAGATTTTGGATTCAAGTTACGAGCTCGGGGATCGTCAGTAAAGTCTTTCACACTATCGATCGCCTTCAGTATTTTATAAACTGAATTTTTGAACCTATGGCATGTATAGGTTGGATTATATTTTGAGATGTTGGATTTTGGTTTATGTATAAATCTAAGCCATGCAAAAATGGCTTGATTTCTATGCTTGAATTTTTGTTATGTTTCTTCATGGTTTATGTTCATTTTGGTTAATGTGCTTCATGCTATGAATGAATGGTATTTATGTGATGCTTGGTATATAATATGATTTGGTAAGAGATAAATGTATATGGTTTATAACTACTACTATTAAGAACAAAAGATTGACATATAGATGCAAGGTTGACGAATGTGTTTGATTTGTGGATTGTTTATGTAAATAGGTATTCGGCTAGGTGATAGTATATGAGTGATGGATATGAATTAGTTGTGATTCAGTAATTATAATCTTTTAAGATGATGAATGGTTTGATATTTTATTTGGTTTGATGTGTAAAGAATGTTTATATTGGAAATGTTATGTAATGAAGTTATCAAGGATATTTGGACATATACATGTGAATATATATATTGATAGTTTAATTAAATAGTTAAAGGTATATAACAAATTAGTTGAGTTATCTATGTGAAATTTTGGTTGGATTTATGTTATATGGAATTTTACTCATTTTGGTTAGGTTAAACTGCTTATAAAACGGTTTATGCTAGTCAAGTGATTAATAAAATATATATTGGATATGATGCATATGAAATTCGATCATTTGGTATGCTTGGTTGTAGTTATATAATATTATTATATAACCATAATTGAAATGTGTATGTGAAAAGTATATGTTCATATACATATATAGTGCATTGATGTTATTCTAGAAGATTAAATGCTATATTTAAAAGTCAATAAATTAGGTTTATGATGATTAATATTAAGTATGACTTGAATTAATAAAGTTAGTCAATATAGTATACAAATATGTGCACATAATTTATGATTGATATGCATAGATTCGGACGTGGTGATATTTGCATGATTAAAGTATAAATTAAAATGCTAATTTTTATTAAGTGTTCAAATATTATTAAATGATAAATATATGTTTTGAGTAATGTGTGATTAAAGTAATAGTGGTATGAATTTGGAACATAGCTAGTGATAATTAAATATGATATATGATTGACATGAGACAGGTTATGATATGATTCGTAATGAATTTTGAAATTAGTTACATGTGTTAAAATTTGGTTGATTTAAAAGGTTGAGCAAGTATATGCAAATAAAAAAAATTGTATCTCATCTGGTAATACCTCGTAACCCTATTTCGACAGCGGATACGGGTTAGGGCTGTTACATTTGATTGGTATCAGAGCTACAGTTTAGTTAGTTCTAAGACTAACATAGCGTGTGTGAGTCTAGCTAACATGCCATATTATATACTACGATAGTGTGACAACTTCTGACATTTGAAAATATGCTTTCATATAGTAAATGGATCCTGACAGAGCTGTAGCTGATGATGTTGAGAGCGTAGCGCTGGCTACCGTGCAAGGGACAGCGTCGGCTGATTCTCAACCAACTTCGAGTAATCAAGAGAGTAAGCCTAAACAAGCCTTTTATCAAATGATGAATGGTTGGTTTTGTAATACCCCAAACCCGGCCTGAACGTTTTGGCCGAATCTGGAGCGTCACATGGAAGTGTTTTAGCGAAAACCTTTTTTTCATTGAAAACCCTTCTTAAATTGAGAAACCTTAATTAACTTATAAAAACTCTCTTTCAATTGCGAAAGCTTGTTTAAAAACATATGATTTATGAAAGCCTGTCATTTTAAAATTTAGTAGCGAAAACGTAAACCCATGTTCACCTACTCATAATTACAACGCATAAAGATAATAATCCAAATAATAATAAAAGGGAAGGCCTTTTTACATTTCAGTCTAAAATTACTTAATAAGCTAGAAACTATATGCTTTCTTTAAAAAAAACAAGTCCAAGTCGTCTTGCTAGCTGGCCACCTCCGAGTCCCTCCAAATATCGAACCTTCTACTGAGCATCACCTGAGAAAAATAAAAGAGGGGGTGAGTGTACGAAAAATTAGTGTGTACAACCCTCGACGAGTAATAAGCATTCACCAATCACCATAAAATCATACATGCAATGCAACCCACCCCAATAATCCAACCGTTACACATCAACTCCGTCCCCCGATACATATCATGTGGGGATATAAATATTGACCCACCCATCTGATACACATCAATGGTAGCCCAGTTGTGGTACTACCTTCATTGCAGCAAGCTGCTAATCAAATATTGGGCTTAAAAGCCTTCGGTGGACCCACGATTGTCAAGCAACCATGTGATCCTCATATACTTCCTTCGTTCCATAATTCCCAACCCATATGCAACCTAAATAGAATATCGTATGTATGCAGCAGATATACATGTAACATCCATAAATCTTACATTCAACACCTAGGGGTATTTTGGTCTTTTTTCACCCTTAGTGGCATTTTGGTAATTTCTCTTTATTAGGTTTATTACTCACCTTGGCCCGTTAACAAGTCCTCGTTGGCTAAGGTGAACAGATACTATGCACCAGGTAGGATTCCAGATAAGTGGAGGTGAGTCATTAAGACTGCTTAAGTACCAAGCTCTCCTTAAATCCAATCCTAGACATGCATATACCTATTACCACACCTTAACCTTATGACTCGTCCACAGTCACAATTAATTAATTAAGTTTTATGTCAATTAAATAGTTATCAGATACTAGGCCCAAAACCCTTTACAGAGCCCAAACAAGTTTACATACATGTATATGGCCCACTAGGCCCAATCTAATTCATATGGCCCATTAGGCCAAAATAACATTTAAATGGCCCACTAGGCCAAATAACTTTCACAGTCATGCTCTCATACTATTTTTCATCACATAGCATCATTTACCAATTCTGTCTATTATGGGCCTTACAGCCCATCGAGCCCATTTAGCCCATGCTGGCCTAGTTGGCCAATTCACAACCCAAGTCCATGGAATCGCCCATGGGGCCTCAGATAACCTATCGGTTTCCCCCTTACGAGTGTTCGCACACTCGAAAGACTACTTAGCCAATCGGTATTTTAGCTTTTCGGCATTTCAGCTTTTACCGATCTACTGTTTGTGTGCAGTGTATGTACACACCTGGTAATAAAGCATGCTGCGATCCCCCTTACCACGAACCTACAATCGATATCATTCCATGATTACTCACATATACTTATCGAATACTTTACCCAAAGCTGAAGTCTCACCTTAACCTAACCTGAAACGCCAAGTCTTCATAGCTTTTCCTTGATCACTAATCACGAGTACTTTCGAGATCAGCATTAACCTTTATTGTTAAAAACATATTGTGTGACTTGTATCCATCATATGTCACCCTTTACTACTAAAGCCTATTCAGCCAACCTTTACCGAAGTGAAGAACACTTACCAATATCTCACACCTAAGGAGAAAATTGGCAGGGATCCAAAAGACTGGAATTCGATACTAATCCTACCAAAATCGATTAGAAGAAGTGAGGGATAGAGTGATCTATACTAGCAAAACTGATTGAGAGAACAAAGCACTTACACTAGAATTGATCGAGTGGAAAGGGTAGTGGCAGCACAGAGGATATTCGGCTCTTGAAACTTGTATGGTGAAAAAGGTTATTCGGCACAAAGAAAAGTAAAAATTGTTTAAAACTAGAGGTGAATCAAAAAGAAAACTTTGAGTAGGGAAGAATGGAGAATTGGTACAAAGAAAAAGAAGGAAGAACAAGGGATTTTTAACTTTTAGATCTTTGGAGAAAAAGGTGTTTTCTAGCAACAAGGTGAGGGAGAATTCGGCATTAGCCTGGAAACCTCACATTCGGCACCTATATATAGCCTCTATGGCCGAATTTCCTATGCCCAAATTCCCAATTCGGCTCCACCTCTTCTTCACTCCTCATCTTCTAATTTTTCTCCCTGATAACTCCCTAATCCCCTTCTCAAATTTCTCCTCTTATCACTCTCTACAATGTTTATATCCAATGCCACCATTATCCATCCCTTAAGCAAAAATAAATCCTTCTTTTGAGCAAAGAGGGATTCAAACCCCGGACCTCCATGTCATGCATATAATGCCACTTGCCACTCCACCACAAGGCTTTCTTATGTCCAATTCTTCCTTCATTTATTTAAAAGCCAACCTACTTGCCAACAAGGTTTTTTTAATAATTAAACCATAATTTCCTTCACCCCTAAGTTTGAACTCAAACCTTAACCAAGACCTACTATCACATAATTAACACTTGACTAGGAATGTTAAGCACAATTTTTATCGAAACTGAAAAAAAAGGAAAGTTCAGGATTTCGGGATTTTTTGGGCGTTACAACTCTACCCCTTGAAAGAAATTTCATCCTTGAAATTCCCAACTATTAGTACAGCTGCATAGCATAGACTTCCACACCATGCTTCCGCTGCGCACTCTAATTCCAAACTAAATAAATAGCATATTATGGTTAATGTACGTACCAATATTCACCTTTGGAGCGTCTCCGTCCTCTTAATGATGTGCTGCATAGATCAACGTTGGCTGTCTTGCCTCAGCATGACTAACACCTCTGCTCGGTGCTCCAAAACCTAACCCGTTTCCACTCTTAGCCTTACCATGGCCTCTGGGCGGCTGCTGACCACCCCTACCCATGCATGGCACCTGAACTGGCATCCTAGGGCAATTCTTGATCCTATGCTCCATAGATCCAAAAGCTAGACAAGTTCTCGTCCTCTTCCAACACTCGCCTACATGACATTTCCCATAACTAGCACAAGGTGGCACCCCTAGATTCACAGCAGAGGGCCTTGCTCTAACCAGCCCATTATCTCTAGCCCTAGCCCTAGGCCTCTGCCCAACACCAGGAGTCTCAGCCTCCCTTTTATTCCTACCCTTTTCTTTTTCTCGATTTAAGCGCTCAGTGCACTTCACCTCCACTGCTATTTTTGCTTTCTCTACCAAATCCGAGAACACTCGCTCCCTTTGTGGAGCTATCAATACTCTGAGGCTATCGTTAAGACCATCCTCAAACCTAACGCAACGCTCATAGTCCGTTGCCACCATAACTCTTGCATACCTTCTAAGGCGTAGAAATTCCGCTTCATACTCCGCCACAGATTTGTTTTCCTGGGTCAAGTTCAGGAACTCCTTCCTTCTATCATCCACATAACTCGCACCCACATACTTCCCTTGGAACGTAGTTTTGAAAAACTCCCAAGTGACCTGCTCAGGCTGGGTGCCCTCTTTCACTGTTAGCTACCACTGGTAAGCTTCTTCCCTAAGCAGTGACACTGCACCTTTCAACTTTTGTTCAGGAGAATAGTGTAAGTCCTCCATTATACTGTCGGTGGCCTCCAGCCAGTATTTCGCCATGTTAGGAGCCACACCAGCCATGCCTTTAAAGATCCCAGCCTTATTTGATTGAAGTCGCTCCAGAATGGACCCCTAATTTCCTGTTCCATTATTGGGCCTTGCGACCCTTTCCAACATCCTCAGCATTGCCTACGACAATGCATCTTCCCCCTCGGCCCCATCATACGGCCCAGTCCCAGCTACGGGTGAGGCCGGAGCCTCTTCTACTCCAACATTGGGCATATGGCCTGATGCCGACGATTCAACCCTAACACTTCTACGACCTCGGCCACGGCCTCTCGTACCTCTTCTAGCACTCATCGTTGTCTCACGTATTATCTGGATTAGAAATTTGATGAATTTTTAGTTAGTTTTAATAATTAAACAGATGTTTTATGGAAATATTAAAAAAATGTTGTTTTCATAAATCCTCTACAGTTCCAAGATCCTACTGGCTTCAGTTTCAATCTAAAAAAACCTTAGCATAATCATCTAAAGTAGCCCACTAACTACCTACAGTATATCAAATTACACAAGATTAAGAATAAAGGAACTTACTTGGTTCGACGTTAGACACTCGGTGTGCCGCATAGTAAAATTTTTTTTTCCTTCCAAAACATTGTGATCCAAATTTTTTTGTAAAACAAAACCAAAATAATAAGGCCCACTTCACAGCCTGAGTTTTGCAACCTAGGCTCTGATACCACTAAATGTAACACCCCAAACTCAGCCCGGATGTTATGGCCGAATCTGGCAAGTCACATTGAAGTGTTTTAGCGAAAACCTTATTTTCATTGAAAACCCTTCTTAAATTGAGAAACCTTAATTAACTTATAAAAAATCTCTTTCAATTGCGAAAGCTTGTTTAAAGCATATGATTTATGAAAGCCTGTCATTTTAAAATTTAGTTGCGCAAAAGTAGAAAAATAATCTATGATTTAGGAAACCCATGTTCACCTTTTCATAATTACAACGCATAAAGATAACAATCCAAATAATAATAAAAGGGAAGGCCTTCTTACATTCCAGTCTAAAATTACTTAATAAGCTAGAAACTATCTGCTTTCTTTAAAAAAACAAGTCCAAGTCATCTTGCTAGCTGGCCACCTCCGAGTTCCTCCAAACATTGAATCTTCTACTGAGCATCACCTGAGAAAAATAAAAGAGGGGGTGAGTTTACGAAAACTCAGTGTGTACAACCTTATACGAGTAATAAGCATTCATCAATAACTATAAAATCATACATGCAATGCAAGGTAGTGCAACCCACCCTAATAATCCAACCGTTACACATCAACTCCGTCCCTTGATACACATCATGTGGGGATATAAATATCGACCCACCCATCCGATACACATCAATGGTAGCCCGTTTGTGGTACTACCTTCATTGCAACAAGCTGCTAAAAAAATATTGGGCTTAAAAGCCGTCGGTGGACCCACGGTTGTCAAGCAACCATGCGATCCTCATATACTTCCTCCGTTCCATAATTCCCAACCCATATGCAACCTAAACAGAATATCGTATGTATGCAGTAGATGTACATGTAACATCCATAAATCTTACATTCAACACCAAGGGGTATTTTGGTCTTTTTTGCCCTTAGAGGCATTTTGGTAATTTCTTTTTATTAGGTTTATTACTCACCATGGCCCGTTAGCAAGTCCTCGTTGACTAAGGTGAACAGATACTATGCACCAGGTAGGATTCCAGAGAAGTGGAGGTGAGTTATTAAGACCACTTAAGTACCAAGCTCTCCCTAGATCCAATCCTAGACATACATATACCCATTACCACACCTTAACCTTATGACTCACAGTCGTAATTAATTAATTAAGTTTTATGTCAATTAAATAGTTATCAGATACTAGGCCCAAAACCCCTTACAGAGCCCAACCAAGTTTACATAATGCATATGGCCCACTAGGCCCAATCTCATTCATATGGCCTAATAGGCCCAAATAACATTCATTTGGCCCATTAGGCCCAAATTACATTTATATGGCCCACTAGGCCCAATCACTTTCACAGTCATGCTCTCATACGATTTTCCACCACATAGCGTCAATTACAAATTTTGCTTATTATGGGCCCTACAGCCGATCGAGCCTATTTAGCCCATGCTGGCCCGGTTGGCCAATTCACAGCCCAAGTCTATAGAATCAGCCATGGGGCTTCAGATAACATATTGATTTCCCTCTTACGCGTGTTAGTGCACTCGCAAGACTATCGTAGCCAAACTTTTGGCATTTCGGCATTTCGATATTTTGGCTTTTACCGATCTACTGTGTGTGTGCAATGTATGTACACACCTAGTAATAAAGCGTGCTGTGATCCCCCTTACCATGAACCTACAATCGATATCACTCAATGATTACTCACATATACTTATCGAATACTTTACCAAAAGCTAAAGTCTCACCTTAACCTTACCTAAAACGCCAAGTCTTCATAGCTTTTCTTTGATCACTAATCACTAGCACTTCCCAGATCTGCATTAACCTTTATCGTTAAAAACATATCGGGTGACTTGTATCCATCATATGTCACCCTTTACTTCTAAAGCCTATTCGGCCAACCTTTACCGAAGTGAATAACACTTACCAATATCTCACACTTAAGGAGCAAATCGACAGGGATCCAAAAGACTAGAATTCAATACTAATCCTACCAAAACCGATTAGAAGAAGTGAGGGATAAAGTGATCTATACTAGCAAAACCGATTGAGAGAACAAAACACTTACACTAGAATTGACCGAGTGGAAAGGGTGTGGCGGCACAGATGATATTCGGCTCTTGAAACTTGTATGGTGAAAATGGTTATTCGGCACAAATAAAAGTAGAAATTGTTTAAAACTAGAGGTGAATCAAAAAGAAAACTTTGAGTAGGGAAGGATGGAGAATCGACACAAAGAAAAAGAATGAAGAACAAGGGCTTTTTGGCTTTTAGATCTTTGGAGAAAAAGGTGTTTTCTGGCAACAAGGTGAGGGGAATTCGGCATTAGCCTGGAAGCCTCACATTCGGCACCTATATGTAGCCTCTATGGCCAAATTTCCTATCCCCAAATTCCTAATTTGGCTCCACCTCTTCTTCACTCATCTCTTAATTTTTCTCCCTGATAACTCCCTAATCCCCTCATCAAATTTCTACTCTTATCACTCCCTACAATGTTCATATCCAACACCGCCACTGTCCATCTCTTAAGCAAAAATAAATCCTTCTTTTGAGCAAGGAGGAATTCAAACTCCGGACCTCCATGTCATGCATGTGACGCCACTGGCCATTCCACCACAAGGCTTTCTTATGTCCAATTCTTCCTTCATTTATTTAAAAGCCAACCTACTTGCCAACAAGGTTTTTTTTAATAATTAAACCATAATTTCCTTCACCCCTAAGTTTGAACTCAAACCTTAACCAAGACCTATTATCACATAATTAACACTTGACTAGGAATGTTAAGCACAATTTTTATCGAAACTGAAAAAAAAAAAGTTCGGGATTTTGAGATTTTTGGGGCATTACAGGTTTACTCAATATATCTAGACTAATCCGGCTGCACAACAACCTCCACCCCCGACTAATCCATTTTCGATGCCTGTTGTACCTCAAGTAAATGATCCGTTGAGATTGTATAAGCCATCTGGTGATAAAATCAGAAAACATGGGGCTGAAGAGTTTAAAGTTACTGATGATGATGATGCTAAGTGGGCTGAGTTTTGGCTTGATAATACTATCTGTGTATTTGATGAGCTATCCTGTACCCCGGGATGAATGTTTAAATTTGCCATATCTTTATTTCGAGACACTGCATATCACTAGTGGAATACACTAGTATCGGTGGTTCCGAAAGAGTGAGTGACCTAGGAGTTCTTTCAGACTGAGTTCCATAAGAAATATATCAGCCAGAGATTTATTGATCAGAAGCACAAAGAATTTCTTGAGCTTAAGCAGGGTTGGATGACTGTGACAGAGTATGAGAGGAAATTTGTGAGACTCAGTCGGTATGCCCGGGAGTGTGTTTTTACCGAAGCCATAATGTGTAAAAGATTTGAGATGGGCTAAATGAAGAGATTAAACTGTTAGTTTGCATACTTGAGATAATAAAGTTCATGGTACTTGTTGAGCGAGCCTGCAAAGCTGAAGAGCTTGGGAAAGAGAAAAGAAAAGCTAATTTTGACGCTAGAGATGCACATAAAAGACCATCCGGTAAGTCATTTTAGTTGATATCAAAGAAGTTTTGAGATGATTTCAGCCGTTCTAAAGCGACTTCGGGTTTTTCTAGACGAGATCAGAATAGACCACCTGTGAGCTCAAGAGCTACCTCAGTAGCCAGTGTGGGTAATGTCAGATCTAATCAACCTAAGTGTAAGCATTGTGGTAAACGACATCTCGACAGTTGCAGATTTCACGATCGAGCTTGTTTTAAATGCAAGTCGACAAACCATTATATTCAAGATTGTCAAGGGTTAGCTGAAGAAAATCCAGTGCAAAACATGAGATCGGGTAATATTGTAGCTCGGGGTAAACCACTTAGAAATGCGGGTAATACGAGTGGCAGTCAAAAAGGAATTAAAGATACAACAGTCAGATCTGAGGCTCGTGCACCTGCCAGAGCCTATGCTTTTTGTGCACGAGAGGAGGCTTCGTCTCCAGATGTCATTACTGTTACATTTACTCTTTATGATACTAATGTAATTGCATTGATTGATCCTAGTTCTACCCATTCTTATGTGTATGAGACATTAGTATTCAGTAAGACTTTACCTGTTGAGTCTACCGAGTTTGTAATTAGAGTGTTAAACCTCTTGGGCCAGTGTGTTACGGTTGACAAAGTGTGTAAGAATTTCCCCTTGATGGTTCGAGATTCGTACTTTCTAGTTGATTTGATGTTGTTGCCATTTGATGAGTTCGACATAATTTTGCGTATGGACTGGTTGACCTTGCATGATGCTGTTGTGAATTACAAGAGAAAGACTATTGATTTACAGTGCCAAAATGATGAGATTATTCAGATTGAATCTAATTATCTGAATAGGTTACCGACAATGATTTCTTTTATGTTAGCTCAGAAGTATGTGAGAAAAGGCTGTGAAGCTTACTTTGCATATGTGCTTGATAGTAAAGCAGTAGAAAGAAGCATTGAATCAGTACCTATTGTGTGTGAGTAACCGGATGTGTTTCCTGAAGAATTACTGGGTTTGCCACCTATTCGGGAGGTAGATTTTGGTATTGAGTTAATGCCTAGGATGACTCTGATATCCATAGCTCCATACAGAATGGCACCTACAGAATGAAAAGAATAAAAAGCTCAGTTGCAAGAGTTGACAGATAGAGGTTTCGCGCGACGGAGTTTCTCTCCTTGGGGTGCACCAGTACTGTTTGTCAAAAAGAAAGATGGAACTATGAGAATGTGCATTGATTATAGACAGCTCAATAAGGTGACTATAAAAAATAAGTATCTGTTGCCATGGATTGATGATTTGTTTGATCAACTGAAATGGGCTACAATATTTTCGAAGATAGATTTAAGATCAGGCTACTATCAGTTACGAGTTAAAGATTCTGATGTGCCAAAGACTGTTTTCCGAACGAGGTATGGACACTACGAGTTTTTGGTTATGCCTTTCGAACTTACTAAGGCACCAGCTGTTTTTATGGATTTGATGAACCGGATCTACAGACAGTACTAGGATCAGTTTGTGGTTGTGTTTATAGATGACATTTTGATCTACTCCTATGATGAAATCGAACATGCCGAACATTTAAGACTTATGTTACAGACTTTACGAGATAAGCAGTTGTATGCGAAGTTCAGTAAATGTGAGTTCTGGTTAAGCGAAGTCAGTTTTTTGGGCATGTTGTATCAGCATCGGGTATTCGGGTGGATCCGAGGAAAATTTCAGCTATACTTGATTGGAAACCTCCAAGGAATGTTTCTGAAGTCTGAAGTTTTCTGGGACTTGCTGGTTATTATAGATGGTTCATGAAAGGTTTCTCTATGAATGCAGCCCTAATGACGAAGCTATTGTAGAAAGATGTTAAGTTTGAGTGGTCAGAAAAGTGCCAGAAAAGCTTTGATCAGTTGAAAGCCCTTTTAACCGAAGCTCCAGTATTAGTTTAGCCAGAATCGGGTAAAGAATTCGTTATATATAGTGATGCATCTGTAAATAGTTTGGGTTGTGTCTTGATGCATGAAGGCAGAGTTATAGCTTATGCCTCGAGACAATTAAAGCCACATGAAAAGAATTATCCGACACATGACCTAGAATTGGCTGCTATTGTGTTTGCATTGAAGATATGGTGTCACTACCTGTTCAGAGAGAAATGTCATGTTTATTCTGAAGACAAAAGCTTGAAATACTTGATGACTCAGAAAGACTTGAATTGAGACAACACTGATGGTTAGAATTGCTAAAAGACTACGAGCTTGTGATTGACTATCACCCGGGAAAGGCTAATTTTGTTGCGTATGCTCTATGCCAAAAATCACTATTTGCTTTGCGTGCAATGAATGCGCATATGGCTATGTCTGACGATAGTTTGATAATAGCTAAAGTAAAAGAAAAACTGTTATTTGTTCAGCAAATTTATGATACCCAGGAGGTTGATAATTATTTATTAGCAAAATGAGCTCAATGTGATTCAAATGCTGATTTAGAGTTTTGAGTTGATACTGAAGGTTGTTTGAGATTAAGAAACTGGATTTGTGTCCCGAGAAGTCTAGAGTTGATTCAAATGATTTTGAATGAAGCTCACAACAGTCGATTATCTGTTCACCCAGGTAGTGCAATGATGTATAATGATCTGAAACAGCTTTACTGGTAGATATTTCTGACTTTGTTTTGAAATGCTTAATCTATCAACAAGTAAAAGCTGAGCAGCAGGTACCTTCTGGATTACTTCAGTCTATCATGATACCTGAGTGGAAATGGGACAGAGTTACTATGGATTTTGTATTTGTTTTACCGTTGACGCCGAACAAGAAAGATGCAATCTGGGTTGTTGTGGATAGATTGACTAAATTGACTCACTTTTTCTGATACGTACAGATTACTCTCTTGATAAGCTGGCTGAATTGTATGTTTCTCAGATTGTGAAGTTACATGGTGTGCCTATATATATTGTTTCGGATAGAGATCTGAGGTTTACATCGCGGTTTTGGAAGAAATTTCAAGATGCACTAGGTATGAAATTACATTTCAGTACTGCTTTCCATTCGCAAACAGATGGTCAATCTGAGCGAATCATTCAGATACTTGAGTATATGTTGAGATGTTGCATTCTCGAGTTTCAAGGTATGTGGGAACGATATCTACCACTGATTGAATTTGCATATAATAATAGCTTTCAATCGAGTATCAAAATGGCACCTTACAAGGCTTTGTATGGTCGTAAATGTCGTACATCATTGAATTGGACTGAGCTCAGTGAAAATAAGATACAGGGGGTCGATTTGATCAGAGAAACTAAACAAAAAGTGAAAGTGATTCGTGAAAGTCTGAAAGTAGCATCAGATCGTCAGAAATCATAAGTGGACTTGAAACGTAAAGATATAAAGTTTCAGACGGAGATAAAGTCTTCTTGAAAGTCTCACCGTGGAAGAAAATACTCAGATTTGGCTGTAAAGGCAAATTGAGTCCGAGATTCATTGGGCCGTATGAGATTATAGAACATATCGGACCGGTTGCTTACAGATTATTGTTGCCAACTGAATTAGAAAAGATTCACAATGTATTCCATGTTTTGATGCTTTGTAGATATCGGTATGATCCTTCACATGTGATTAGTCTGTCTGAGATTGAGATTAAGTCCGATATGATGTACGAGGAAGAACCAATTTGCATTCTGGCTCGTGAGATTAAAGAGTTGCGAAATAAGAAAATTCTGTTGGTTAAAGTACTGTGGCATAAAAACGGAGTTGAGGAAGCAACATGGGAGCCAGAGGATGCAATGAGAGAACGCTATCCGAACATATTCACCGGTAATATATTCGGGGACAAAAATCCCTAAGGGGGAGAGTTGTAATAGCCCGATTTAGACCCTAATCGAAACGGTAGTTTCAAAACCACAAATCCAAGTTAGAAAAATATTTTAAAAATATTTTATGTGTTTATTATGTGTGAATTTATATGTGCTAAATTTGTGTGTTTTAATTTTACTGTTTGGATGTCAATTCAATAAAAAATACTTAATCGCGTAAAATGAAAAGTTAATAATTAAATGTGAAAGTATCAAATTGAACTTGTCATTATAATATGAAGTGTTTATAATGCAATTAAGCCATAATTATTAATGATGGACAGCTATGACTTTGTTTTATAATGATTTTGTATTATTAAATGAAGGTTAGTTGTGTAATTAAATTTATAATATATGTTAAATAAAACATAAAAAATATAATAAACACATGCACTCATCTTTTCCACCATAATCGAATGCTAAAAGAAAAGAGAAATAATAAGCTTTGAAAGTTTCGGCCATTTGGTAGCATAATCAAGGTATGTAACTAGCTCAATTTTTGATAATTTTTACGTTTTTGAGAACGTTGCTTCGAGTACTACAAAACCCATGCTTGAATTTTTTATTTTGATGAATACTTTGAGTTGTGCCATTGTTGAGAACTTGTGATTTTTTTTGTTTGATGATGAAATATGAAAGATATGTTTTAGATTAACATGTTTTGTATTGGAGTTTTTGATGATTTTCAGTAATTAGAACTAAATTGCAAAAATAATAATTTAAGGGACTAAAATGTGAAAATAATGAAATATATGGACTTGTATGGGTATGGGTAAAATTCGGCCCAACATGGGTGTAATGAAATTTTGCATATTTTGTGTTTTGTGCAATAGGGATTAAATTGTGAAGAATATGAAATATCAAGAGTAAAAGGGTAATTTGCCCAGTTGGGTGTTTTTGGATGAATTTGATTCAATATTTGATTTAATAAGTTTAATTTATATTAATTTAGATCAAGAAAAGAGAAATCAGATTTAGATAGGGGGAAAACTAAAGTTGTCGACTAGCCGATCCGTTCCGGTTTTTCATCGTTCGAGGTAAGTTTATAAGCAAATAGACGTGTTTAATTATAGTTAATGTTAAATATATATGCTGTTATGAAATGTTAGAATTTATATTTGTTATAGTCGAATATGAACAGGCTTGGCTACTACATTTCTGAATTCGTTTCGATCGAGTTACGACATTTGAAAACCCCATGTGATTCCGATATATGTGTGCGAGTAAGACCCTGTATGGGACAGTGGCATCGAAATGTGATTACATGTAAGACCACGTCTGGGATGTTGGCATTGTACGATATGTGTGATTATCTGAGTGTCCTATCCAATTCCAAATGTTCATTGAGCAAAGCTAAGTTGTGATCAAATGTATAAAATGAGCTAAATGGACAGGTTGGGTTAGTTTTTTGTCTACTTGAAATATGGTAAGTATATGACTTGAAACTTGTTACAAATTATGTAAAATGCAAATGTGGATTTCATATGAATTTAGTATGGATATTCCACCTTTTATACAAATATATATATGTAAATATGACTGCATATTCGGCCAAATAAGAGGTACATGTTCATAATGTTTTATTATGATTTTCGAGCTTATTTTTATGAGTATATGTATAAATGATTAAATAATGACTTCATAGCTTTGAAAGTTGAATGACATTTGGTTAATTTTACTTATGTGAGTATTCGACCAAGATATGGAATGTGTATGAAAATGTATTAAATACGTACTAATAATTTAAGGTTAAGCTTGTATCGTTAAAACAATTCGGTTTAGTTTAAAATGATACATTTATGTCATTATGCTATTTATTTGCTTATGACTTACTAAGCTAAGTTAGCTTACTTTGTGTATTTATGTTTACCTCTGTTTTATAGATTTTGGATTCAAGTTATGAGCTCGGGGATCGTTAGTAAAGTCTTTCACACTATCGACCGCCTTCGGTATTTTATAAATTGAATTTTTGAACCTATGGCATGTATAGGCTGGATTATATAGATGTTGGATTTTGGTTTATGTATAAATCTAAGCCATGCGAAAATGGCTTGATTTCTATGCTTGAATTTTTATTATGTCTGTTCATGGTTTATGTTCATTTTGGTTAATGTGCTTCATGCTATGAATGAATGGTATTTATGTGATGCTTGGTATATAATATGATTTGGTAAGAGATAAATGTATATGGTTTATAACTACTACTAGTAAGAACAAAAGATTGACATATAGATGTAAGGTTGACGAATGTGTTTGATTTGTGGATTGTTTATGTAAATAGGTATTCGACTAGGTCATAGTATATGAGTGATGGATATGAATTAGTTGTGATTCAGTAATTATAATCTTTTAAGATGATGAATGGTTTGATATTTTATTTGGTTTGATGTGTAAAGAATTTTTATATTGGAAATGTTATGTAATGAAGTTATCAAGGATATTTGGACATATACATGTGAATATATATATTGATAGTTTAATTAAATAGTTAAAGGTATATAACAAATTAGTTGAGTTATCTATGTGAAATTTTAGTTGGATTTATGTTATATGGAATTTTGCTCATTTGGTTAGGTTAAAGTGCTTGTAAAACGGTTGATGCTAGTCAAGTGAATAATAAAATATATATACTGGATATGATGCATATGAAATTTGGTCATTTGGTATGCTTGGTTGTAGTTATATAATATTATTATATAACTATAAAGTATAATTTAATTCCAATTGAAATGTGTATGTGAAAAGTATATGTTCGTATACATATATAGTGCATTGATGTTATTTTAGAAGATTAAATGCTATATTTAAAAGTCAATAAATTAGGTTTATGATGATTAATATTAAGTATGACTTGAATTAATAAAGTTAGTCAACATAGTATACGAATATGTGCACATAATTTATGATTGATATGCATAGATTTGACGTGGTGATATGTGCATTATTGAAGTATAAATTAAAATGCTAATTTTTATTAAGTGTTCAAATATTATTAAATGATAAATATATGTTTTGAGTAATGTGTGATTAAAGTAATAGTGGTATGAATTTGGAACATAGCTAGTGATAATTAAATATGATATATGATTGACATGAGATAGGTTATGATATGATTCATAATGAATTTTGAAATTAGTTACATGTGTTAACATTTGGTTGATTGAAAAGGTTGAGCAAGTATATGCAAATAAAAAAAAATGTATCTCGTCCGGTAATACCACGTAACCCTATTTTGACGACGGATACGGGTTAGGGGTGTTAGATACAAACTGAAAGGAGAACAAATAGGGCAGAGGCCTACCTGAAATGTTTGGCCAAAGGAAGGACGATTGAGTGAAGGGAAAGATGTAGTGTGCGGCCAAACTACAAAGTGAAAAGAGTTTAGAATAGGAAGGGTTGAGTGAGAGAAAAAAAGAATCACTATGCACTTTCCAAACCGAAACAAAGAAACATGGAAAATGTTGATGAGGTATTCAGCCAAATTGACTTAGTGCCAAAGAAAAGAAAAGCAAAGCTATATGGTGGACGAAAATGTTGGAGAAGAACAACCCAAAAGACCAAAATAATTAGAACCCCTAAATGATACCAAACCGTCCCTCAATTGAACACAAACACAGTCAAAACCAACAGATGGGAATTCGACACCAAGGAGAAACAATCAAAAAGAATGACCAAACTCTCAATAATTAACCAAAACCAAAAATTTCCAATAGATAGAGTCCATAATTGGCACACCCTCTTCCACTCCCTTCAAACTCCTAACTTCTCTCCCCTTATCACTCCTAAAATCCCTCAAGCATATCACACCTATCCAAATCCTTAATAGCCGAAATCCCCTCCAACAACTCCCTAGAATTTGGCCACACTCCATAGACTCCTCAACACCCTAGTTTCAGTCCAATGACAACACTTCCCCAGTGCCAATAGCAAAGCAAAATAAAATATTATACTACGTTGCCAAGCCTCGAACTCCAGATCTCCTAGAACACTTCACATGCCCTCAACCATTAGATCAGCATGCTCATTTTGTCATGTCCTACTCACATTAATTTAAAAGCCTTCTAGCAGCAGACAGGGGTTTCTTCAAATAAAACTAAAATTTTGCTCAAGCCAGGACTTTAATCCACAACTACTCAGACACTCCCAGAGCATTAAATCACTAAGTCAGACATACATCCATGTCATAAACACACAAATAATTTAAATAGGGTTTTCGGGATTTGGGGCGTTACAGTTTTTAATTACATTCATAAATAATTCTTTTCACAGTCCCTGTGGGTACAATAACTCGACATTTACTTGTCACCTTATTACTTGTTGCCATTGTGTACACTTGCACATTTCCATCTTTCCATACTCCAAGTCTAAGTTAAAGCATAAGGAACACTTAAGATTAGTCCTTCAAACCTTACGTGAGAAACGACTGTATGTGAAGCTCAGTAAGTGCGAGTTTTGGCTTCGAGAAGTGATGTTTTTGGGACATTTGGTATTTTTTGAGGGTATTCATGTGGACCTAAAGAAAATTGAGGCTGTCCTATATTGGAAGCAACCTAGAAATCTTAGTGAGATTCAGAGTTTTCTCGGACTTCTTGGCTATTATCGGAGGTTTGTTAAGGGATTCTCATTGATTGCGGCTCTGATGACTAAGTTATTGACAAAGACTGCACCGTTTAAGTGGACTGATATGTAACACCCCTAACCCGTATCCGTTGCCGAACTAGGGTTAAAGGTATTACCGGACAAAATCAGAACATTAACATTCATTTCATAAGCATCGAATCATCAGAGATCAAATATCAATATAGAGTCCCTTATGTAGGTCATCGACCTTAAACATGCATTAGAAAGAATTCGGGACTAAACTAAACACCTACAAAATTTTTCCAAAACTTTAACATTTTTCAAACAAGTACAGGTCACACGCTCGTGTGAACAAGCCGTGTGCCTCACACGACTTTAGACACGCCCGTGTTAAAACAGGGCATACATATTGACTTGTTCACACGGCCACAAGACACGCCCGTATGCTTTGGCCGTGGTCGAATCTGACTTGGGCCACACGGCTAGCCACACGCCCGTGTGCCATGGCCGTGCTCAAGCTTGACTTACAATTGTAGGGTACCCCAGGAGACACACTGCCGTGCAACATAGCTGTGTGTCGCACACGGCTGTGACACACGCTCGTGTCCCTACTCGTGTGGACAAAAATAAGCCATTGTACCAAAACGAGATTCGATAGTGTGGTGACGATCCTCAATGATCCCTAATCTCATAGTAGCTTCGGTATCTATAAGAACAATGCAAACATACACAGAGGAAGCTTTCAAAAGCTTAGTAAGCTCGTACCAAAAATCATCAATAGTTTATAAAATGTAAAACATCAACACTGGGGTACTTATTAATTCTCAATTCATCTATCAATTCTATTCCAACACCATTTATATATTTATACCAACTTAATGAACTTCATATGCATAACATCATCTATCACATTAGTATCATACATACCTAAACCTTCCCGTATTTATTCATTTTCATTCTCATCTTTAGTTCAGATATTTTAAGACTTTTCAGAGATTATTCATGCTTTAACATCTGTACACTTAGTGCTTTAAGGGTTAGCCAAAGCTATAACGATTCTGCACACTTAGTGCCATTTCAATTAACTGAAGCTATCTTGGTATCGCACACTTAGTGCCTCAAATAGCAAAAGCTATTTTGAATCGCACATCTAGTGCCAAATACACTTGATTTATCATCGTATTCAACCATAATCAATTATATATATACAATCTATGTATAATTCAAGCATAAAAAAATATATTTGTAACATCATGTTTTACGTACGAACTTACCTCATACTTGGAATTGTCGACTCGGATTGTTTACTCAATAACCTTCGACTTCCCTCGGTCTAAATTCGAATTCCTCTTTTTGTGATCTATATGTATTCAAAATTAACCTTTTTATTCACTAAAGCATTCAAAAAAATCCATATATACACAATTAAGGCATATTGCAAACTAGCCCACATATTTTCACATTTCGACACTTTAGTCCCTAATTCACAAAATCACAAAATACACATAATTTGCTTGTACACCAGCTTAGCCAAATTCTCCTAGTACTCATACTAGTCCACACATTTCATTTATTTCACATTTTAGTCCCTCAATTTCTCATTTTCACAATTTAGTCCATTTTACTCAAAATCATCAAAAATCCAAAGATAAAACATATAAACCCAACATCAAACTTTCATATTTCACCAATTAAAAATATAAAGTTCATGAATTCATCAATGGCACATTTCAAAATCATCATCAAAATCAGAAATTGAGGCATGGGCTTGATAGTATACGAAACAACGATCACAAAAACGTAGAAATTATCAAAAACTAATCAAAACACATACCTTAATCAAAGATTTCCTTAGTCGAACCCTAATGTTCTTTTTCTTTTCTTTTGTTCATCAAATTTTGGCAAAATGGATGGTAATGGCCATTTTCATGCTTTTGGTTTTATTTTAATTAACATATTAATTAAATTCCCATTTTACCCTTTGTTATAAAACTATTAAAACATAAATATTAAAGTCATACATGTCTATTAACCTTATAAATGGCATAATAACCACATAAGGACCTCTCAAATAATAAGCCAAATCAAATAGGCACTTTTAACATATAGCAGGCAACCTTTACATTTTACGCGATTAAGTCCTTTTTCAAAATTAAGCACACAAACATTCAAAATTTTATACGACACTTTAACACATGCTCATTTACATATCATAAACACGGAAAAATAACATTTAGACATTTCTCTGATGCGGATTTGTGGTCCCTAAACTAGTATTCTGACTATGGTCAAAACTAGACTGTTACATGATAAGCACTAGGCTAGTCTTGAAAAGCTTAAGGTAGTTCTAATGTAGGCACTCGTGTTGATCCAACCCGAGTCTGAGAATTATTATGTGGTCTATAGTGATGCTTCTCATTCTGGTCTTGGTTGTGTGTTGATGCAAGATGGGAAAGTTGTGGCCTATGCTTCCAAATAACTCAAACCACATGAGTGCAGTTATCTGACACATGATCTAGAGTTGGTTGCTTTAGTTTTAGCTTTTAGGATTTGGAGACACTATATTTATAGGGAGAAATGTGTCATTTATATGGATCATAAGAGTTTTAAGTTTCTCCTCACCTAGAGGGAGTTGAACTTAAGACAGAGGCATTGAATTGAACTTCTGAAAGATTATGATTGTGCAATTGAGTACCATCCGAGTAAGGCTAATGTTGTGGTAGATTCATTGAGTAGGAATTCCATATCTGAGTTGAGGGCAATGTTTACTAGGCTAAGTTTATCTGATGATGGTGGATTACTTGCAAAATTATAGGTGCGGCCAACATTGATTGAGCATATTAAGCTACAACAAACTTCAGATTTGTCTTTAGAGCCTCATATGAAACTCGTCGAAGAGGGTAAAACTTTGGATTTTTCTTTTAACTCTGATGGAGTTCTGTGTTATCGTAGGAGATTTTGTGTACCACCGGTAATGAGTTAAGGTAGTCCATACTTCGAGAAGTGCATAGTAGCCCCAATTCTATGCATCTTGGAGGTAGTAAGATGTATCAGGATCTTCATGACCAGTATTGGTGGCTAGGACTTAAGCATGGTGTGATAGACTTTGTGGCAAGATGCTTGACGTGCCAACAAGTCAAGCATGATCACTAATTTCCTTCTGGTTTACTTTAGCCTATTTAGGTTCCCCAGTGGAAATTGGAGCATATCACCATGGATTATGTCAGTGGGGTACCTTTGATGCCATTAAAGAAAGACTCCATATTGGTGATAGTTGATCGGCTGAATAAGTCCGCTCATTTTCTGCCAGTGCCCACTGATTCTTCCTTGCAGAGATTGGCTAGATTATACATCGTTGAAATTTTTAGACTTCATGGGGTACCGATATCTATCATTTTTTATCAAGATCCTCGTTTCATGTCACGTTTTTGGAAGAGTCTGCATGAGGCCATTGGTACAAGATTGAATTTTATTACAGCTTACCATCCACAGTATGATGGGTAGTCTGAAACGGTTATCCAGATTCTCGAGGACATGTTGTAAGGTTGTGTAATCGATTTCTGGGGTAATTTAGTTGAACATCTACCACTTGTAGAGTTTACATATAACAACAGCTTTCGATCGAGTATCTAGATTACTCTGTATTAGGCACTTTATGGACGTAAGTGTAGGATAACTTTGTGTTTGACAGATTTGAGGGAAAAGAAAGTGTTAGGACTAGATCTAGTGCAAGAGATTAATAACAATGTGAAAATTATTCAAGATCAATTGAGAGCCACATCAGATCGACAGAAGTCTTATTACGACTTGAAGAGGAAGGATATTGAATTCCATGTGGGAAATCGAGTTTTCTTTAAGGTCTCACCTTGGAAGAAAGTGCTATGATTTGATTGCAAAGGAAAGTTAAGTCTGAGGTCCATTGGACCTTACTACATCGTCAAGGGAGTCGAACCAGTGGCATATCAGTTGGAGTTACCTCTAGAGTTGAATCAAATTCACGATGTTTTCCATGTATCTATGTTGCAAGGTTATTGATTCGACCCTTCTTATGTGATTCCAGTTGAGAGATAGTGGTTCGCCATGACTTGACTTTTGATGAAGGACCAGTGCAAATTATTGATCAAAATGTCAAAGTGTTGAGAAGGAAGCATGTTCCACTAGTAAAAGTTTTGTGTAGGAATCACGATTCTAGTGAGGCTACCTGGGAGTCAGAAGTTGCGATACGACATCAATATCCTCACATTTTTCTCATTAGGTAAATTTCGAGGATGAAATTTTCTTTTAAGAAGGTTAGAGTTGTCACATTCCATATGTTTATTTGTAACGTAAAAATAAAAATAAGGAAGTTTGTAGCCTAATGGTAGGAAGCTTCTAAGTTTTCAAGGAGGTCTCTAGTTTGAATCCCTTTTCTCCCTTACTTTTATTAAAACTTTTGCAAACTTTTTCCATGTGCACTTAAAGCTTGCCTTCCACCCCTCTTAGTTACCTCAAATAGGTTGATTCCCTTCCCCTTGTATGAGTCAAGCTTACCTTAAGTTGGAGAACATGATCCTGTTTTTACTCCATGTCTCCTTCCCTTACCAAAACCTCTCTTCTTGCCTATTTCTTGTGATTCAATGAAACTGGTCATAGTTGACCAAGCTTACCATTCCTATTGCTGTCCCTACCTCCTTTATTCTCTTATATTCCCATTTTTTTACATTTCATTCACCTTTATTTTCTTTCAACTTGAAAAAAAAGAACAACCACCCATTTTCTTTAGTCTTTTCTCTTCCTCCACCACAACCGACCCTTGTACCACCATCAACATACCTTTTAGCCATAATAAGCACTGCCCCTCCTCGCTCCTCCTCCCTTCTGCTGCCGATCGCTACAGTGAGCCACCATGGATCCTTCTCTTCCTTCACCTTATTTTTATTTTTTACTCATTTCCTCCTTTTTTTAACTGAAACCCAAAGCTCTCCACCGTTAGACTGCCACCAAACTGCCATCACCACTGTCGCTGTTGGTGACTAAGATACTTCATTTTTCATCCTCTTTCATTTGCCGACTCTTTAGTTGATTAAACTAACATTTTCTCTTCACTCTATCAATCTTTTAGATCACTTAAATCATCGATCTCATTCCTTCCTTGATTCATCGACCATTTCATATTGAATCAAGTGTAAGTGTGGTTATTTAGATCGTAAAACCCTTTACTTACAGATTTTGTATCTTGGCCGAATGGTATAGTGCCATAATGTCAACATAATATGTTATTATTATTTAATTATTATTGTACTAATATGATTTCATATCGACTATGAAGTACCAAGGCTGCGAGTATCCTCCAAGAAGGTTTTGGTTGGAACATGGCCAATGGCAAAAGCATTAAGGTGTGGCACGATAACTAGGGTTTTGAAGGCCTGTCAGGTAACTCTATTTGCCTAAATAAAATGATGGTTAAGGAGAACAACGTGTGTGAGCTACTAAATGATAACAAAGACGGTTGGAACAAGAACAGGGTTCTCGAACTCTATGGTGAAAGTTTGAGGGACAAAATTTGCAATATCCCCATTCTTCATAATGGCCCTAATGACCAACGTGTTTGGTTTCATAACCCGCATGGCATTTTTTCTTCTAAATCGGCCTATTCATGGTTGATTCTTAAATAGATTGGCTACGGTGCTTATAGGAACTTTTGGAGAATAGTTTGGCAATTAAAAAGCTTGCCAAAAATCCGTATTTTTTGAAAATATAAAATGAAGGCTTTCCAACCCTAGCCAACACATTTGGCCCATTCTCAATGACACAAAAATTAGTAATATCTAAGCCCTATACATGCCATATTCAACAATATAAATCAAACTATACCAAATGCTTCGATTGATAGTGTGATCGATATCTCTGACTTTCTTTGGTCCTTGAGCTAGATAGGTAGCACTATAAGAAAATGAAAAAGGAGAGGGAGTAAGCATAAAGTTTAGTAATTTTCACATAAATAAATATACAACATAACTTTACCATCCATCCACAGGTATCATAATACACAAGAGGCATGAGCAAAACTTACTGATCAATATTCAATACACCTCATATAGCATACATTGAGCACACCTTTCATACAAACCATATAGGTACCTGTGTCACTCACAACATGGTTATACTTTCCTTGTTAACTTGAAATCATACTTCTACCATTGAACTATTTGGACATTATCAGATACTCATTTAGCCGCAAACATGGTGTAGGTATCGATGCCATGTCCCAAACATGGTCTTACACTAGCTCTAGTATATTTGCTCTGATGTCATGTCCTAGACATGGTCTTACACTGACACATCTCGTAGCCGATGGATGTCCCAGACATGATTGGTTACTGTCGGGGCATTCATTAAACCAAAAGGCATGACGAGGAACTCATAATTCTCGTATCTTGTCTGAAACGCAGTCTTCGGTACATCTTGCTCTTTCACCCTTAACTGGTAGTATCTTGACCTCAGGTCAATCTTGGAAAATATAGTGGCTCCCTTTAACGGATCAAACAGGTCATTGATCCTTGGCAAAGGATACTTGTTCTTCACCATTACCTTATTGAGCTGTCTATAGTCGATACATATCCTCATCAACCTATCTTTCTTTTTCACAAAGAGTACCGGGGCTCCCCACGGGGAAAAGCTCGGTCTCATAAAGCCCTTGTCAGTTAACTCTTAGTTGAGTTTTCAACTCCTTTAACTCCGTAGGAGCCATCCTATATGGAGCAATCGATATAGATGTCATACCGGGGACCAACTCGATTCCAAACTCAATTTCTCTCACTGGAGGTAATCCAAGTAATTCTTCCGGAAACACATCTGTAAACTCACAAACCACTGGTACTAATTCTATCTTCAATTCAGATACTTGAGTATTAAGCACAAAAGCGAGATAAGCCTCATATCCTTTCCTCAAATATTTCTCAACAGTCAAAGATGATACTATTACAGGTAAATTATTTGACTCATCTGGTCCAACTCGAAAAACATTCCCATCTTCACATTTCATCTCAATCACTTTTCTCCCACAATCCACTACAATAATATGAGAAGTCAACGAATCCATCTTAAGGATTACATCAAATTCATTAAACAGCAGCAACATCAAGTTAGCCGAAAAACAATAATCTCTAATTGTCAAAAGACAATTTCTACATACTTGGTCCACTAGCACATGTCTGCCTAAAGGGTTGGATACTGTTACCACAAACTTAGTGGACTCTACTATCATGTTCATATGAGGTACTAATTCCATACAAATATAAGAGTGAGTAGACCCCGGGTCAATTAAAGCAACAATAGATTTATCATGGATAGAAAAGGTACCCGTGATCACATCAAGAGACTCTGTCTCTTCATGCGCACGAATAGCATAAGTCCTTGCAGGCGCTCTACCCTCGGACCTCACTACCGCATCTCTTGGCGCACCTCTACTAGTAGCCCTGCTTCTAGAGTTCTTTTGTGGTCTACTCCTCAATGGAGTACTACTCGCCTTCATTTCTTGTTTTCTCTATCTCTTCCATTTCGAGACAGTCTCAGATGAAGTGGTCTAGCGACCCACATTTGAAGCACCCTCTTTCTTTACCTCGACACTCACCAAAATGGCATCTACCATATTGCAAACATTCTTGCCTATTCGTCCGAGCACTGCCGACACTCGCGATAGAGGTGGCCTGGGTTCTAGAGGCTGTGTTTTGCTGGTTCTTGATCCTGCTCGTGAACCCCATCGAAGCATTCGATCGGGTAGAGAATTCCTTAGATTTCTTAGATGAGGAATGATGTAATTTCCCCATCTGTCTTTTTCTTGAGTCCCGCAACTCAATAGCCGCCTTTCTCCTTTCTTTAACCAATTCTTCTGCCTTGCATGCTTTCTCAATGAGCACCACAAATTCTCTTAGCTCTAAAATGCCAACAAATACTCAAATATCCTCATTTAGACCATCATTAAACCATTTACACATGGTAGCTTCAGTGGATACGCACTCTCGCGCATACTTGTTGAGTTTCACAAATTCAGGTTCATACTCCGTCATAATCTTACTACCTTACTTCAACTCTAAACATTTCTTCCTTTTCTGGTCTATAACCTCTGGCTAATATACTTCTTTTGAAACTCTTCCTGGAAGAATTCCCAAGCTACTCTCTCTTTCGGTACCACAGACACAAGGGTATTCCACCACTAGTAGGCTAAATCTTGTAAGAGCGATACTGCACAATTCACGCATTTCTCAGGCTTGCACGACGGTACATCAAATACCCTGATGGCATTCTCTAACCAAAACTCTTCTTTCTCCGGCTCGTCATCTAAGTTAGCCCAGAATTCTTTGGCCCCCTGCTTTCTAATCTTGTCTACCACAGGCTTCTCTCTCCTAATCAAGTCCGTGCCTTGCGGAGCTATTGGGGCATACTGAGGAATTGAAGGAGGTGGGGGAGGTGGAGTGTTCAGATTCACATGAAAAATCTCCATGTACCAAGCGTCCATCATTCGGAGATAGGCTTCTCTAGCCCCTCTGTCTTAGCCCATAGTCATGGGCTCACTCTCAACTGGCGCAGTCCCTTTAGTGGGAGCTGGTGTGTTACTCTCCACATCGTCTTCCGTAGCTCTATCAGTATCCATTTACTATATGAAAATACAATTTATAATCGTCAAAAGTCATCACACTATCAATATATAGTTGTGGCATGTATAGCTAGACTTGTACTCTCACCAGGTTAGTTCTAGAACTAACTAAACCATGACTCTGATACCACTAAATGTAACACCCCATGCTAGTAACCCACGCTGGAGCAGAATACGAGGCATTACCTAATTCGATCTTATGCACATAAACATTCCCCAAGTTGTCAAGACTTGATCCACTTTAAAACTTTTCAATTTCTACTTTAAACTTCTTATTATGGGCATACGAGCCCCAAATTGACCATTGAAAACTATTCGGGATCAACCTGGGTCCTTAAACCATCTATAGAAAATTTGGCTTTGAAATAGGGCACACGCCCATGTAGAAAGGCAACACGCCCGTGTAGCCATTAATTCTAAATGCACACCTACAGTGGTTTTCACATGGCCTGGCACAAGCCCGTGTCCCTGGCCCATGTCCTTCACACGGCCATGACACGCCCGTGTCCTAGCCCATGTGCAAAAACATGGGCATTCTATTTCTAACATCAGCATCCCCAAAATGTCACACGGCCAAGGCACACGCCCGTATGTTTACTATCATGCATACTGACTTTAAATTTTTATGTGTAGAGGACACACGACCGGAACCACACGCCCATAAGGCAGACCGTGTGTCACACACGGCCTAGACACACGCCCGTGTGTCTACCCGTGTGGACAAAATAAAGCTATTTACCAAGCCTTTTAGCCACCCTTATTTACAGACTCAATGGCAACCAAAACCGATATAAGGCTATCTCATACAACCAAATCATCCACAATAAACAACATTCCATTTGTGCATTTTACTCCTCCATGAAAATAACATCTTTGCATATAAATCAAAATGAATAATAGCCATCATTCAAGGATTAATACAAAACGAAGGGTTTCCAACCCAAGCCAACACATTTGGCCCATTCTTAATGACACAAAAATTAGTAATATCTAAGCCTTATACATGCCATATTCAAAAATATAAATCAAACTATATCGAATGCTTCGATCGATAGTGTGATCGATGTCTCTAATTTTCTTTGGTCCTTGAGCTAGATAGGCAGCACTATAAGAAAATGAAAAAGAAGAGGGAGTAAGCATAACACTTACTAAGTTGCACATAAATAAATATATAACATAACTTTACCATCCATCCACAAGTATCATAGTACACAAGAGGCATGAGAAAAACTTACTCATCAATATTCAATACACCACATATAACATATATTGAGCACACATTTCATACATACCATATAGGTACCTGTGTCACTCACAACATGGTTATACTTTCCTTGTTAACTTGAAATCATATTTCTATCGTTGGACCATTTGGAACATTATTGGATACTCATTTAGCCTCAAATATTGGTGTAGGTGCCAATGCCACATCTCAAACATGGTCTTACACTAGCTCTAGCATACCTGCGCCGATGCCATGTCCCAGACATGGTCTTACACTGACACATCTTGTAGCCGATGCATGTCCCAGACATGTCTTACACTAGCACTCGTCTTGATGTCGATGCCATGTCCCAGACATGGTCTTACACTGGCTCTCATAATGTCGCCGATGCATGTCCCAGACATGTCTTACACTAGCTCACGCAAGTGACCCAAACGTCATGGCATGAATATCTGATTTATTTCCTAAAGTTCATTCGGGAATTCTACTATCTCTATTCTCATCATATTCTCTTATTTCCATAATCAAGAAATTCATACTATAATAATTTCAATGCAATTCAAATGCATAAATTATCAATGTAGTTGTATTATTTACATACAACTTACCTCAGATTACAAAATGTGGCGACTAGTCGATTTAGTCGCTTTGCTTGGCTTTCCCTCGGTCTAGGTTCGGATTCAGTATTTCTTGATCTATAATAACAAAATGCACTTATTTAGTCACTTTATAAATCTAGGCACTCTATAATTCATAATTGGGGTAAATGACCAATTCGCCCTTAGACTTTTGCAAAATGACCATTTTACCCCTAAGCTCGAAAATTGATTTTTATTGAATTTCTTCGCATCTTATGCCTAGCCGAACCCTTTCTACTCTTATAGCAACTCCAAATTCCCACTATTTCACATACTTAACATCTATTTTACAATTTATGCAATATAGCCCTTTTAGGTGTTTTCATGCTAACACCTTTCACAAAAATTGTTCATAATACACCAAAGACTTATTTTCTTCCATAAAAACCCAACAAACATTACAAATATTTTCATGGCAAAACCCTACACTCTTAATCATTTTGCAAAATAGTACCCTCCTTTGAAAGCTCATGCTTCAAGGGTCTTAAAAGTACAAAAATATTCAACAAAGGGTTGGAAAATCACTTACTTGTGAAGGCTTAAAGTTGCTGAAATTTTAACCTTTCAAATCCCCTTCAATGGCTGATTTTTAGTGGATAAAGAATATGAAAAAGGGATGATATCATCTTTCTTTTAATTACTCCTATTCTAGTCAAAATAAGCCACCTAAACTACCAAATTTTGAAAATTTTGACTACCTTTGTCTCCTATGGCCGGCCATGCCTCCCTAAAGGGCCTATTTGTCGTTTAAAGACCCCCAATTTAGGTTCTCTAGCTATTGGGAACTTTTAGAAATCAAAATAGGACTTTTTCATTTTATGCGATTTAGTCCTTTTTCACAATCGGGCTCACAAACGTCATAATTAACTCACCAAATCTTTCATGCACTCCTAAAAACATGCTATAACATCTAAGTAATTATAAAATAATTTATTTGACTCTGGATTTGTGGTCCTGAGACCATTATTTTGACTAGGCCCTAAATCAGGCTGTTACACAATTCTCCTATATCATTCAATTCACATTTTCATATAGCCAAATGAGCACATTATGGAAATAACACATCTAATAATATAAATATACATAAATCTCATATAATCATTTATACTCAATTTCACCTTTCATACATATAACATCTAACAATTTCACGCATGCCACTTTATAAACCATATCTTATTCATTTATTTATGTTTCATTTACACATATTCACATTACATTTCCATATACATCACATATTTTTTTGCGCATAGGTCAAATATTGTATACATTTCAATGTACCTGAATCAGAATGTCTTTCACTTAATCATTTATTCCTTGGAATGGTCGTTGAACCGTTTGGAATCAATAACGATACTGGACAACTCATAAGCTCGTACAATGCCAACGTCCCAGGCATGGTCTTACATGTAATCATATAGCCATGCCACTTTCCCAGACAGGGTCTTACACGAAATCATATATGATGCCAATGTCCCAGACATGGTCTTACACGTAAATCACAAATCGATGCTAACGTCCCAGATGTGGTTTTACACGATAACAAATATCAAAATACTATGTCATGACATATGTATCCTAACTATTCCTATGGTTTGTATAGGGCTTTTTGGACGTCTTCACATTATCAGAACTTTCTCGTATTCATATATTCTGCTTCTCGAACAATTCAATATCATAATAATATATATATAACTTATTCAAAATACATATATTTGTATTACCGTTCGACATTGAATTCAATCATAAAAATAGTATGAATTTATAATATGATTTCGTAACCTTTATTAAAATACAAACTTACCTCGTTCGCAGTAACGACAAATTAAGTCGACTAATCCGATACTTTGATTTTCCCTCGATTTAGACCCGAATTTTGCTTTTTCCAATCTAATTAATATCAAAATTAACTTACTTATTCAACATTTCATTAAATTTTATCCAAGAACACATAATTTGGGCATTTTGCATTTTAACGCCTAACATTTCACATTTTCACAATTTAGTCCCTATTTCAAAGTAACACAAATTACTTAAAATTTCATCAAACCCATGTTAGGCCGAATTTATGTTAGGTCTCTAGCAATCGTTTCTTTCATTTATTTCACATTTGACCCTTCAATTTACAAATTTCTCAATTTAGTCCTTAATACACATTTTTATCAAAAATCACTTAATTAAACATGGAAATCAAACATCAAATATTTATTATTCATCATCAAACAACAATTTAATCACATTATCAATAATGGAAAATCTCAAATTCATCATCAATTTCGAAAATTGAAGCATGGACCAAGTAACATTCGAAGCAATGATCTCAAAAACGTAAAAATTATCAAAAACTGAGCAAAACACATACCTAAATCATGCTCCTAAGTGCCGAACTCCAAAGCTTCAAGATGGTTTCTTTGTTCTCCATATTCGGCCATCAAAATAAAATATGAACATATTTTCTTTTTCTTTTATTTTATTAGCTTTTATACATAATTTACTATTTTAACATTAATGAATTAATAATAAAACCATATAATGGTTGTCCATTACCGTCCATCCCATTATCCAATGGCCAAATTTCATTTTAAAGACTTCATAATCAATTAATCAAAGAAAATAGGTACTTTAACATTTAGCACGCTACTTTTACATTTTAGACGATTAAGTCTTTTTTCACAAATCGACACTCAAATGATAAAATTTTCGTACGAAAATTTCACACATATCAATTCACATACTTTAACCATAGAATATAATATTAAAATATTTTTCTAACTCAGATTTGTGGTCCCAAAACCACTGTTTTGACTACGGTCTAAACGGGGTTGTTACATAACAGTATTTTGATGATCTCACACTTGTTTTGTAAGCTCACCTATCTTATGCGTATGTTTTAGGTAATCCTCGTAATTAGGACTCGGATGTGGATTTTTGGTAATGCTCTCGAATGTGAACTTTTTAATAAATTATTGACTTTATATCATTTTATAGATTTTTATGGACTTTGATTTGGGTTTGTTTTAATAACTTATTGGGACTTCATTTTAAATTGTGGACTATGGCTTGGGGATTCTCCTTTCTGATATTTTGGAATTATTTCATGGATTGGTTATGTTGGATTTCAGTTTTAAATGATCATTAAACGTTATTAAGAATTAGTATCCACTACAAATATGTTTTCAAAACTAAGTTATAATACAAGTATTTAAATAAAAAGGAACAAATAAATTTTATTAAAAAGTGCATGATATTTTTAAAATGAACTGTTTCAAGGACAATGAACTTTTCTTATGAAAAGGTTTTGGCCATCTTTATGGCCCATGTAATTTCTCAGATTGGGTCGTAATGTCTAGGCTCGATTTGATAGGTTATAAGAAGCAAGTTTGGTGGTGTGATGACTGTGGTTTAAGCTAAGGAGTGGTGGAGGAGAGGAGGAAAAATATAAAATAAAGGTGGTGGTTGGTGGCTTAAAACAAGAGTAAGAATGAAAAGAAAGGGATGAGGAAAAGAGGGGTAGCAATATGGAGTGGGAAGAAGAAAAGATGAACAAAAAAGGTGTATTTCACCTTGTCCAGGTTTAATGTACATCACACAAGTTAAGGGTGACGAAATTAGGCATGTTGAGGGGACAAGAGAGCAAAAAGGGGATCCAGGTTGGTGAATAAGGCATGTTGACTTGTCAAGAAAGGAAATAACATTTCCCCATTTATAGAAAATATGTTGGACGGCAAAGGGTATTCACACAAGCTAAAGTTGTAAAAAAAATAAATTTAAATCTTGAGAGTGTGGGGAATTTAACATAGGATCTTTAGGAAACTAATTAAGCTCTTAACGACAAAGCCAACTCACTTCCTTGTTCACACTCTTACAAAAATTATTTTAAAACCATAGTGTAACCTTTGCTACGGCTTGAAGCAAAATTGTACCACATAGAAAATAATGTGAGGGAATAGAGTTGAACATAGGTCATCAAGGACAACTCTACCACTACTTAATCACCAAACTCAATACTTAATTATTTTCAAAAGAGCAAAAGATTATCTAAAAAAATTTAGGTAGGACCACTCTCAGTTCATTAGCCCAAATTTTACTAACTCGATTTTTGGGATGTGATAACTCTTCCTTCCTTAAAAAGAATTTCATCATCGAAATTCCTGTTGTCACACCAATACACTTATCCACAAAATTCATAGCTATATTTTTAAACCAAACACCACGCTTCCTCTGCGCAACTCTGATTCCAATGTAGTTCTAATATTTCACCTTAAATGTACAATGGATTCCCTATTTACTTACACGAATTATCTCAAGGTACTATTTATAGAAATATCACAAACAATTTCCTCATTCCCAAATTCTCAATTTCACAGATACACTATTAACAATAGACATTTAGGTGAAACCAATTCTCAATCAGTGCAAGGTAAAATTAGAATAGATTGTAAAATACCTTCATTGATGCTAGATGCGTCTGAATACTCTCGATGCCTAACAGTATAAACTAGTCTCTAATTCCATTTTTGAGTCGAAGCTTGCATTTAAATAGAATGATGTCATGGATAATCCATAACACAGTGCTTCGTGGACCCACTTCTCAAGCATGTTCTTGACTTTTTTAACACTAACTCAAATAGTGCTTATTGCAATACTTACAAACAAATATTTCTTGTTGATCTAATCAAGCTTTGAGTATTAGCTTTTACAACATTCTATTGTCATTTTTCCTCTCTGGTCCGCTTCAAATGTCATGAATTTGGGCTAGTATAAATAGACTTCCACTCTTATTCAATTTCTTCTTTTCTCTTTTTGAGCCATTAGTTTGGTTCACTCAACCAAGGTTTCGAAAACTTTTTGTAAATCTCTAACACTACATGGGACATTGCATCATCATCCCTAGTCTCATGATTTTTTCCTTTAGCGGTAGATGCATTAAGAATGCCATTTGTCTCAAGGTCAGACACAAGTTATTGACAAAGCTAACGAATAATCTTGAGCTGCTCGGCATTGCACTCTTTGAAATCACATAGCAAGAGTTCGTATACCTCATGTTTTCATATCGCTTATAGCTCAATTTAATGAATTTTATCTGATAATTTTTAGAAATAAATTTTATGTTATCACTTGAGTGTCTTCAGTTAGAGTCTCACTATCTATAAGTATATCATCTTAAATATAAGGTTTTATAATCTAAAGTTTCAAGTATAAAGAGTACTTATCTTGGATCAGCTTCGGGAGTATTAGAAATTTGAAAATAAGGAATGGTGATTCCCTAGTGGGGTTCTCTCGTGTCCCAGGACGATTATGGGTAGACCTCTCATAATGTGAGTTTAGGCAAATCCATATCGTAAAAATCACAACTAAGAATAGCCTTTGTGGTGAACTCTGAAAAGAATAACCTTTGTGGCAAACTCTGAAAGGAATGTCTTTGTGCCAAATTCTGAATGGATCGTCTTTGTGGCATGCTCTCTCTGATTGCCTGTATGATGTTTTCTTCTAAGTCTATGTGGCGTGAATTATCTGAAATATCTGGTAAGCTATGAGTATGAATGTCTATCTCTATGAAAGATATAAGTAAATTATAGTAGTTCTGTAACAAGTATCACTAAGTTAAGGTATTGATATGTTTAAGTAAACTAAGTGAATAAAGTCTTAAGGGTTTTCCATGGAAAAGAGTTGTGTATCAGTATCTCAATAAGGATATTTTTTATGATTATCCGTAAGTATGAAAAGTAATGGGTATCGTGTCTTCTTCTAAATTTATTCTGGATAGGAGTCAATGATATTTTGAAATATGAGTTTCTGTTATAGCATGATATAAAGTTCATCTGGATGTTAAACGTAATGAATTATCAGTACAAATGTGTGAATAGAATTGGATCAAGGTATGTCTACTTGTGAACCAATAATATGAAAGTTTGTGTAAGTATCCTCCATATGTACGTATCCGCCTAATATAAAGTAACACCCCTCACCCGTATTCAACGTCGGAATAGGGCTACGGAGCATTACCGAACTTATAAAACAATTATACAATGACTTCATCTACATTTTCACAATTCATGCAATCATCATTCAATCTCAATCATAGTTCCCCTAATATGAGCTTACAAGGCTCTAAACATGATTTGGGAGTGGTTCGGGACTAAACTGATAACTGTGAAATTTTTTTGAATACTTAGAAATTTTTTCTCAAAATAGGGGACACACACCCGTATGGCCCGATCGTGTTCCTTACACGGCCAAAGACATGCCCGTGTCACAAGCTATGTGGACATTCGAAATGGGAGCACATGGTCGTGTCCTAGCACGTGTCTGACCCCGTGTATTTATTTAACTTGGGTCACATGGCTAACATAAACACCCATGTGCCCTAAAAATGACCATACATGCCCGTGTGCCAGGCCGTGTGCTAGGCCGTGCCAATCTTGTAGGGTATACTTGTAACAGCTCGATTTTAGCTAAATCAGAATAGTGGTTTCAAAACCAAAAATATGAGGTCATAAAATTATTTTAATATTATTTTTGGTGTATACAACATGTTATTTGATGTGTTTGAAAATTTCGTGATATAATTTTATCGGTTGGTTGTTTAATTTGATAAAAAGACTTAATTGCGTAAAATGTAAAAGTAGCATGCTATAAGTTAAAGTTCCTATTTGATTTGGTTAATTAAATGTGAGGTCCTTATGTTGTGATTTGACCATTGAATATTTGAGTGGACGAAGATGGACAACCATTATGTGTTTTGTTATTTAATTTTTAAGGTTAATAAGGTAATTATGTTAATAAGCTTAATAAAATAAAACAAAACATAAAAATTTAGTCCATTATCATCTTTATTGTCGAAATTGAAGAAGAAAGAAAAACATCTATGGTTATTTAGGTTTCGGCTACTATCAAGCTCAATTGTAAGTTTATTTTTGTTCGGTTTTTGATGATTTTTATGTTTTTGAGATAGTTGCTTTGTATTCTAGCTAGCCCATACTTTAATTTTTGGACTTGATGATGAATTTGTGATTTGAAATTGTTGATAGTTTGCTATTTTGTTGTTTGATGATGAAAAATAAATATTTGTTGTTAGATTATCATAGTTTATTAAGTGATTTTTGATAAAAATGCTTATTAAGGATTAAATTGTAAAATTTGTAAACTGAGGGGTCAAAATGTGAAATAAATGAAATTAATGGGCTGCTAGGGACCTAAGAAGAATTCAGCCTAACATGAGTTTATTGAAATTTTGTGTATTTTTTGTTGTTTTGAAATAGGGACTAAATTGAGAAAATGTGAAATATTAGGGGCTAAAGTGCAAAATAGCCATTGAGCAAATTTGAGTGAATATGTAATTAAATAAGTTAATTTTACATTGATTTAGATCAAGAAAGGAAGAAATCGGATTTGGATCGGGGAAAGACCAAAGTTATTGAATAGTCATTCGGATTCATTTGTTTCCATACGAGGTAAGTTCATATACAAATGAATGCCTTTAATTTGAATTATATGTGTATACTTATCTTTGAAATGATATAAATGTTGAATGAACAATTGTGAGCAAGAATTGAAAGAGTTACGATATCTAAAAGTCCCGTACTAACCTTAAGAATAGTATAAGATACAAATGTCATGATATTAGGTTATCGAGTTACGATTACATGTAAGACAATGTCTGGGACATTGGCATCATATTATGATTGCGTGTAAGACCTTGTTTGGGACAGTGGCATCGATATGTGATAACATGTAAGACCATATTTGGGATATGGAATTTTACTAGCTTATGTGATTTTTGAGTATCCTTAACAATTCTGAGTGGTTCAACAGGCAAAGATAAGCCGAGAAAGAATGTGTTAATGAGTTAAATGACTCAGGTATGTACGAGATTCATATTATTATTGGAAAGTGAAGTAGTTGATGAGTTTACATGAGAAAATGAATATGTATTCATTGAGAAAGGTTTGTGTATCTATATGTGTTTACTTGTACTTTGCCTATTGATAGAAATGTTGTGATTCATATAATAACTTTATTTGTATATGGCTTATTAAGCTTTTAAAGCTTACTTTACGTGTTCTTTCCATGTTTTATAGATCATCGAAGCTAGCTCGGACATCAGGGATCATCAGGAACTATCATCACACTATCGACTACTTGTTGGTATTTTTGGATGCTTGTAAATATGGTATATGGCATGTATAGGCTAGTGAGTTGATGATATGTTTGTAAGATTTGATATAACTATGATATTTGGTTTATTTTTGGGTTGAAAATGTTGTTTTGTATTTGGTCATATAATTTGGCCTAAGTGTTATGTTTGAAAGGTGATATATGGGATGTGTATATTGGCTTGTTTTGGAAATGTTTACCTTAGTGATCGATATAGATAAATGGTATGTTTTTATGACATAGAGTATATAATAATATGATGAGTTGATGTATTTGAAATTTATGCAAGTTGTGATGATTTTGGGTATATTGATTTGGTATGTTTGTGATTATGGAATTTAGTAATTGGATTGATTGATGATAGATAGCATGATATATGACTGAATTGGTATGTCTTGGTTGCCTATATATGTGTTAAAGTGATAACAATTTTGTTGGCTATGTGAGCAAGAGAAAAGGGTGGCAAATTGGCTTTGCAAATGGCCTATTTTTGTCCACACGGGCAGAGACACGGGCATGTGTCTCAGCCGTATGCAACACATGATCATATTACACGACTGTGTGTCCCCTGGGGAATGTTTTACTGAATGTGTGATACATCGAGTCTCTGGCGCCGACTCTGTAAGTTTTCTGAAACTATTTCTTGATTTAATATTAAAATACTGAGACTACTGTATGTAGTAGACCGTATTGAAACACTCTGTTTAGGGTAAATCAAAAACTGTAGTAAGACTGCGATATGCGAAAAGAAACTCTTAAGTACTGATACTGCTTTTCATAAAATATCTGCTAATAAACTAGAACTGTAAATTGATGCATAAAATTGCTAATACAGATAATACGTAAATTGATAATGAGCACCAGAGGTACTCGTGGAAGGGATACAAGAGGCCGTGTTGGAGGCCGTTCAAAGACTACTGTGTGTTACTCTAGATGAGATCGAGACAGACCACCTATGAGTTCAAAAACTACCTCTATAGCTAGTGTTGGCAACGTCAGACCACATCATTTTGAGTGCAAACATTATGGTAAACTACATCCTGGAAATTGTAGATTGAATGATCGAACTTGTTTCAAATGTGGATCATTAGATCATTTCATCCATGAATGTCCTGAGTTGGCCGAGTAACACTGTAGCTAGAGGTACACTACCCAAAAATACGGGTAATGTGAGTGGTAGCCAGAGAATGACTAAAGACACAACTATTAGATCTGAAGCCCGCGCACCTACCAGAGCTTATGCCATTCGCGCTTGTGAAGAAGCTTCATCTCCTAATGTTATTACTGGTACTTTCGCTCTCTATGATACTACTGTAATTGCATTGATAGATCTAGGATCGACTTATTCTTATGTATGTGAAACTTTGGTATCCAGTAAGACTTTGCTTGTAGAGTCTACTGAATTTTTTATTAGAGTATCGAATCCTTTGGCAATATGTGTCTTGGTTGATAAAGTATGCAAGAACTGTCCGTTGATGATTCGAGATTCCTACTTTTCGGCTGATCTGATGTTGTTTCCATTCGATAAATTTGATATAATTCTTGGTATGGATTGGTTAACACTGCATGATACAATAGTGAACTACAAACGAAAGACAATATATTTGAGATGTCAGAATGATAAGATTATTTGGATTGAGTCTAATGATTTGAATGGGTTGCCATCAATAAGTTCTTCGATGTTAGCTCAGAAATATGTGAGAAAGGGTTGTGAAGCTTACTTCGCTTATGTGCTCGACTCTAAAGTGACTGAAAAGAAGATTGAATCAGTACCAGTTCTATGTGAATATCCGAATGTGTTTCTTGAAGAGTTACCGGGTTTACCACCGATCAGGGAAGTTGAATTTGGTATTGAGTTAGTGCCAGGAACGACTCCGATATCGATAGCTTTGTAAAAAATAACACTGGTAGAATTAAAAGAGTTGAAAGCTCAGTTGCAAGAGTTGACAGTTATAGGTTTTACATAACTAAGTTATTCTCCCTGGGGTATACAGGTTTTGTTTGTGAAAAATAAAGACGGAACTAAGAGAATGTGCATCGACTATCGACAGCTCAATAAAGTGACTATCAAGAATAAATACCCTCTGCCACCAACAGACGATTTGTTTGATTAGTTAAAAGGGGCTATAGTGTTTTCAAAGATAGATTTGAGATCAGGTTACTATCAGTCGAGAGTTAAAGACTATGATGTGCTGAAAACTGCTTTTCGAATGAGGTACGGACATTATTAGTTTTTAGTTATGCCATTCGGATTACCGAATGCACTTGATGTTTTTATGGACCTAATGAGTTAGATCTTCAGACCGTAGTTGGATCGATTTGTTGTCGTGTTTATTGATGATCTCTTGATATATTCTCGTGATGAATACGAGCATCCCGAACATTTGAGAGTAGTGTTACAAAATTTGTGAGATAAACAACTATTTGCAAAGTTAGTAAATGTGAATCCTGGTTGCGTGGAGTCGGTTTTCTGGGGCATATTATGTCAGTATCGGGTATTCAAATAGATCTGAGTAAGATTTTGGCAATATTGGATTGGAAGCCTCTAAGAAATGTATCCGAAGTTTGAAGTTTTTTGGGACTCGACGGTTATTACAGACGATTCGTAAAATGTTTCTCTATCATTGCAAAGCCAATGACGAGACTGCTTCAGAAAGATGTTAAGTTTAGGTGGTCAAATAAGTGCCAGAAAAGTTTTGATCAACTAAAAGCCTTATTGACTGAAGCTCCAGTGTTAGTTAAGCCAGAATCGGGTAAAGAATTCGTAATCTATAGTGATGCATCGTTGAATGGACTGGGATGTGTTTTGATGCAGTAAGGCAAAGTTATAGTTTATGCCTCGAGATAATTAAAGCCGCATGAAAAGAATTACCCGATACACAATTTGGAGTTAGCAGCTACCGTGTTCGCATCGAAGACTTGGTGCCACTATGTATTCGGTAAGAAATGTCATGTTTATTCTTATCACAAAAGCTTAAAATATTTGATGACTCAGAAAGATTTGAATTTCCGATAGCGGAGATGGTTGGAATTGTTGAAAGATTACGAGCTAGTGATTGACTACCATCCAGGTAAGTCTAATGTTGTGGCTGATGCTTTAAGTCAAAAATCTTTGTTTGCACTACGTACGATGAATACTCAGATGACTCTATCTGATGATGGCTAGATTGTAGTTGAGTTGAAAGCGAGACTGTTATTTATATAGCAGATTTGCGAAGCTCAGAAAGTTGATAATGAATTGTTAGCAAAATAGGCTCAATGTGATTCAAACTCTAATTTAGAATTTTGAGTTGATGATGATGATTGTTTAAGATTCAGAGGCTGAATATGTATTCCTAGAAACTCAGAGTTGATTCGGATGATTTTTAATGAAGCACATAGTAGTCGTTTGTCTATTTATCTGGGAAGCACGAAAATGTATAACGATTTGAAACAGTTTTATTGGTGGTCTGGTATGAAGTGAGATATCTCTAAATTTGTTTCAAAATGTTTAATATATCAGCAAGTTAATGCTGAGCATCAAGTGCTGTCTAGGTTACTTCAGCCGATTATGATTCTCGAGTGCAAATGGGACAGAATCACAATGGATTTTGTATCGAGTTTGCCTTTGTCTCTGAATAAGAAAGAAGCGGTTTGGGTGTTGGTTGATAGACTGACAAAGTTGGCTCATTTTATTTCGGTATGAATAGACTACTCACTTGATAACTTATCTGATTTGTATATCACTGAGGTTGTGAGAATGCACAGAGTACCTATTTGTATTGGTTCGGATAGAGATCCAAGGTTCACATCGTGGTTTTGGAAGAAACTACAAGATGCATTAGGTACGAAGCTACACTTCAGCACTGCTTTTCACCCACATATGGATGGACAATCTGAGTGGATTATTCAGATACTCGAGGATATGTTGAGATGTTGCATTCTTGAGTTTGAAGGTACATGGGAACGATACCTACCATTGATTGAATTTGCGTATAATAACAACTTTCAATCGAGTATAAAAATGGCACCGTATGAAGCTTTATATGGTAGCAAATGCCGAATACCCTTGTACTAGATAGAGCTTAGCGAGGATAAGATTCACGGGGTTGACCTGATTAAAGAAACTAAACAGAAAGTGAAAGTGATTCGTGAAAGTCTGAAAGCAGCATTAGATTGTCTAAAATCATACGCAGATTTAAAACGAAAAGATATTGAGTTTCAGATCATGGATAAAGTGTTTTTAAAAGTTTCTCCGTGGAAGAAAATACTTTGATTCGGTTGTAAAAGCAAGTTGAGTCTGAGATTCATCGGCCCGTATGAGATCACAGAGAGAATAGGTCCAGTGGTAATCTGTTAGCTCTACCGAATGAGTTACAAAAAATTCACAACGTTTTCCATGTATCGATGCTTCGATGATATCGATCTGATCCCTCGCATGTGATTTCCCCGTTCCAGTTGAGATTCAATCTGATATAACTTATGTATAAGAACCTATCCGAATTTTAGATTGCGAGGTTAAAGAATTGAGAAATAAGAAAATTTCATTAGTAAAAGTCTTATGGCATCGAAACGGGGTTGAAGAAGCTACGTGGGGGCCCAAGGATGCTATGAGAGAACAATATCCAAACCTATTCACTGGTAAGATATTCAGGGACGAAAATCCCTAAGGAGGGAGAGTTGTAAGAGCCCGGTTTTAGCTAAATCGAAATAGTGGCTTCAGAACAATAAATCTGAGGTCGTAAAATTATTTTAATATTATTTTTTGTGTTTACAACATGTTATTTGATATGTGTGAAAATTTCGTGATTTAATTTTATCGGTTGGTTGTTTAATTTGATAAAATGACTTAATTGCGTAAAATGTAAAAGTAGCATGCTATAAGTTAAAGTGTCTATTTGCTTTGATTAATTAAATGTGAGGTCCTTATGTTGTGATTTGATGATTGGATATTTGAGTGGACAAAGATGGACAACCATTATGTGTTTTGTTATTTAATTTTTAAGGTTAATAAGGTAATTATGTTAATAAGCTTAATAAAATAAAAAAAACATAAAAATTTAGTCCATTATCATCTTTACTGCCGAAATTGAAGAAGAAAGAAAAGCATCCATGGCTATTTAGGGTTCGACTACTATCAAGCTAAATTGTAAGTTCATTTTTGTTCGGTTTATGTTTTTGAGATCGTTGCTTCGTATTCTAGCTATCCCATGTTTTAATTTTTGGATTTTGATGATGAATTTGTGATTTGCATTGTTTATAGCTTGATGTTTTGTTGTTTGATGATGAAAAAATAAATATTTGTTGTCAGATTATCATAGTTTATTAAGTGATTTTTTTATAAAAATGATTATTAAGGATTAAATTTTAAAATTTATAAATTGAGGGGTCAAAATGTGAAGTAAATGAAATTAATGGGCTGCTAGAGACCTAGGGAGAATTCGGCCCAACATGAGTTTATTGAAATTTTGTGTAATTTGTGTTGTTTTAAAATAGAGACTAAATTGAGAAAATGTGAAATATTAGAGGCTAAAGTGCAAAATTCCCATTTATTTGATTTTGAGTAAAATTGAGTGAATATGTAATTAAATAAGTTAATTTTAAATTAATTTAGATCAAGAAAGGAATAAATCGGATTTGGATCGAGGAAAGTCGAAAGTTATTGAATAGTCATTCCGATTCGTTTGTTTACGTATGAGGTAAGCTCATATACAAATGGATGCCTTTAATTTGAATTATATGTGTATAAATATCTTTGAAATGTTATAAATGTTGAATGAACAATTGCGAGCAAGAATTGATAGAGTTACGATATCTGAAAGTCCCGTACGAACCTTAGGAATAGTATAGGATACGAATGTCATGACATTAGGCTATCAAGTTGCGATTACATGTAAGACCATGTCTGGGACATTGGCATTGTATTGTGATTGCGTGTAAGACCCTGTATGGGACAGTGGCATCGATATGTGATAACATCTAAGACCATATCTAGGATATGGCATTGTACTATCTTATGTGATTTTTGAGTATCCTTAACAATTCTGAGTGGTTCAACGGGCAAAGATAAGTGGAGAAAGAATGTGTTAATGAGTTAAATGATTCAGGTACGTTCGAGATTCGTATGATTATTGGAAAGTGAAGTAATTGATGAGTTTATATGAGAAAATGAATATGTATTCATTGAGAAAGGTTTGTGTATCTAAATGTGTTTACTTGTACTTGGCCTGTTGATAGAAATGTTGGAATTCATATAATAACTTTATTTGTATATGGCTTACTAAGCTTTTAAAGCTTACTTTATGTGTTCTTTCCATGTTTTATAGATCATCGAAGTTAGCTCGAACATCGGGGATCATAAGGAACTATCATCACACTATTGACTGCTTGTTGGTATTTTTGGATGCTAGTAACTATGGTATATGGCATGTATAGGCTAGTAAGTTGATGATATGTTTTTAAGATTTGATATAGCTATGAGATTTGGTTTATTTTTGGGTTGAAAATGTTATTATGTATTTGGTCATATAATTTGGCCTAAGTGTTATGTTTGAAAGTTGATGTATGGGATGTGTATATTGGCTTGTTTTGGAAATCTTTACCTTAGTGATCTGTAACAGTCCGGTTTTGGCCCTAGTCGAAATAGTGGTTTCGGGACCACAAATCCTTCACAAATATTTAAATATTATTTTTCTTGTTTATGATATGTGAATTGACATGTGTGAAAGTCCCGTGTGAAAATTTAATTGTTTGTGTGCTTAATTTGCAAAAAGGACCTAATCGCATAAAAGGTAAAAGCTGTGTGCTAGATGTTAAAAGTGCTTAATTGACTTGGCTTTATAATTGTGAGGTCTTTATGTAGTTATTTGACCAAACTCATGATTAAATGACATTAGTGGACATTAGTTGTTGGCATATCAATGTTTTAATGCATGGGTAATATGGTAAAATACATATTAAAGTAAATATATGAAAACAAATTAGAAAATCATGCCATAATATGTGTTTATCCACTGAAATTGAAGAACAAAAGAAAGAATAAAAGCTTTTAGGGTTTCGACACATTGGAAGCTTAATTCAGGTATTTTTTACTTCAGTTTTTAATGATTTCTACGTTTTTCAGATCGTTGCTTCGTGTTTTATAAAACCCATGCCTTAATTTCTAATTTTGGTGATGATTTTGAACTGTGCCATTGATGAAACTATGAGTTTTGTGATGTTAGTTGATGAATTATGGAAGCTTGATGTTGGGATTAAATGTTTTATCTTTGGATTTTTGATGAAATTGAGTATTATGGGCTAAATTGTAAAAATGCAATTTTGAGGGACTAAAATGTGAAATAAATGAAATGTATGGACTTGTATGAGAGTCATGAAAATTCGGCTAAGCTTGTATACAACCAAATTTTGTGTATTTTGTGATTTTGTGAATTAGGGACTAAAGTGTCGAAATGTGAAAATGTAAGGGATATTTTGCAAAATGCCCTAATTGTGTACATATGGATTGTTTTGGTTGATTTGGTGAATAAAAGGGTTAATTTTGAATAGTTTTAGATCAAGAAAAGAGGAATTCTGACTTAGACCGACGAAAATCAAAGATTCTAGAGTAAATAGTTTGAGTCGACAAATTCCAAGTACGAGGTAAGTTCGTACTTAAAATATGATATTAAGCAAGTTTTGATGCTTTATTATACATGGGTTGTATATAATTGAATTGGATGATATGATTATGAGTTGAAAGCGTTGGCACTAAGTGTGCGATTTAAACTAGCTTTGGCTATTTGAGGCACTAAGTGTGCAATACCGACTTGGTTTTGGCTAGTTGAAATGGCACTAACCTTTATAGCACTAAGTGTGTGGATGTTAAAGTGTGAATAATTTACGCAATGTCTTGAAATACTTAAACAAGAGGTGATAATGAAAGTGAATAAGTATAGGAAGATCCAAGTATGTATAATACCTTTGTGGTAGATGATATTAACTAGGTGAAGTACATTGAATTGTTATGAACATATGGATTGGTATAGATTTGATGGATGATTGAGAATTTGTAAATACCTAAATGTTGATGTTTTATGTTTTATATATTGTTGATGATTATAATACGAGCTTACTAAGCTTTAGAAAGCTTACTTTGTGTGTTTGTATTGTTTTATAGATATCGACGCTACTTTAAGCTTGGGGATCGTCAAGGATTGTCAGCACACTCTCGAACTTCATTTTGGTACTTTTGTAATTGTAAATATTTTTAAGTATGGCATGTATAGGCTAGCATGTCTATGTATTTAAGCTTTGATATGTATATATGTTATGCCATGAGAGTTGGCTAGCAAATGATATGTTTTGTGCTTAGTTTTGGTAAATGGCTTAAGATGTCAAATTATGGATATTTGTAATGGTTATATAGCCTTGTATGTGGTGGTCATTTTGCAATATGCCAAGTTAAGGAAATAGTAAGTTTAAGCATGAATTAGAAGATGTTCTAAGTGAGCTATGAAATGAGCATTTTGGCATGTTGTTATAATAGGATTTTTAATGTGTTTTAGTATGGATTTGAATAGGTTATTGAATGATGATGATTTAGTTATAATGAAGCATTTGTTGAGCATGGAATTGGCTGAAAATTTTGGTATAAATGTTGTTTAATATTGTTTGTTGTAATGACCCAAAAAGGGGTGGCAAGTTGGCTTAAACCAAGCCTGCATTGTGCCTCACGATTAGGGAGCACGGACGTGCCTTGTGGCCGTGTATGCAAAGCAGTAACCTCTTAAGACCACATGGTTAAGACACATGGGCGTGTCATATGGCCGTGGGCTTAAGTCAGTAGCTAGCTAAGTATCACACGGCCATGGCACACAGCTGTGTCTGTTGGCCGTATGTAAAAGTCAGTAGCCATGCCCTGTTTTGCCACGGCTTGGACACACAGGTGTGTCTAGACTGTGTGAGGTACACGGCCTGTTCACATGAGTGTGTGACCTTTTAAAAGTAGAAAATTTTTATCAGTTTGGTAACTTTTATATGTTATCAATTTGGTCCTGAATAGATGTTTAAGCTTTGTATACTTGATTTTATGTGAATATTGAATACGAATGAATGAATTTTATTAGTATTGAAACAATATTTGATGTATGGAGGTTTTGATTTGAGTTATAAGTCTGTTAATGCCTCTCAACCCATTCCGACAACGGTTAATGGTTAAGGGTGTTACATTTTATTGGTATCAAAGTTATGGTTTAGTCGGTTCTAGGACTACCATAGCTTATGTGAGTCTAGCTATATATGTCATATATCTAAAATTGCGATGGTGTGATGAATCCTACCATTGATATGTGCTTTTATATAGAAATGGATCCCGATAGAGTTGTACATGACAATGTTGAATTCAATGCACCTGCTCCCACACAAGGGACAGTGCAAGTTGATTCTCGACGACTACGAGTAGTCGTGATGGTGAGGCTAAACAAGCCTTCTATCAGATGATGAACGATTGGTTCACTTAATATATTTGAACCAATTTGGCTATACAACAACCCCTACCCCCAGTTAATCCTTCTCAAACTCCTGTTATGCCACCAGTGAATCCGATACAGTTGAGTAGACCAGCAGTTGATAAGATTAGAAAATATGGGGCTGAAGATTTCAGAGCTACAACAAGTGATGATGCCGAAAAAGCTGATTTTTGGTTAGAGAATATGATAAGAGTGTTCGATGAGTTGTCTCTGAATCTTGATGAATGCATAAAATGTGTTGTTTCCTCTTGAGAGATACTGCGTATCATTGGTGGAAAACTTTGACGTTGTGGTTCTGAGTGAACGAGTTACATGGGATTTCTTTCAAATTGAATTTCGGATGAAATATATCAGTCAGAGATTCATTGATCAAAAGTACAAAGAGTTTCTCGAGCTTAAAGAAGGCCGTATGTCTGTTACAGAATACGAGCAGGAATTTGTAAGGTTGAGTCAGTATGCCCGTGAATGTGTATCTTCGAAAGCAATAATGTGCAAAAGGTTTGAAGATGGTTTGAATGAGGATATTAATTTGTTAATTGGGATCTTGGAAATCAAAGAATTTGTAGTGCTTGTTGAACGAGCATGTAAAGCTGAAGATCTTGGGAAAGAGAAGAGAAAGGCTGATTTTGAAGCTAGAGAAGTAAGGAAAAGATCAGCAGGAAAATCATTTCAATTTGGATCCAAGAAGCTTATAGATGATAGCCGTCGTTTAAAGACTAGTGTGGGACATTGGAAGAGAGATCGTGCTAGATCACAATCGAATTTCAAATCTTCAGCCACGTCTGTTGCCAGTGTTGATAATGCAAAGAATGAAAAGCCTGAATGTGATCAATGTGGAAGACAACACTTTGGTGAATGTTGGGGAAAAAGTAATAACCGAGCTTGTTATAGTTGTGGTTCAAGAAATCATTTTATAAAAGATTGTTCAGATTTAGCTGAAAATATAATGCTCAGAATCCAAGGCAGAGTGGTAATGTTTCTCGAGGTAGACCTTCTAGAAAGTTGGGAAATGTAAGCAGTAGTCAGAGAGGAACGAATGACACAGTTGTGAGATCTGAGGCTCGTGCACCTGCCAGAGCCTATGCTATTCGAGCTCGCAAGGAAGCTTCATCACCAGATGTGATTACGGGTACATTTACTCTCTATGATACTTCTGTGATTACTTTGATAGATCCTGGATCAACACATTCGTATATATGCATGAATTTAGTGAACAGAAAGACATTGCCTGTAGAGTCTACTGAATTTGTAATTAAAGTTTCGAACCCCTTAGGCAGAGGTGTTCTGGTTGATAAAGTCTGCAAGAATTGTCCGTTAATGCTTCGAGACAATTATTTTCCAGCCGATTTGATGTTGTTACCTTTTGATGAATTTGATATAATTCTGGAATGGATTGGTTAACTTTGCATGATGCTGTGGTGAATTGCAAATGGAAAATTATTGATTTGAGATGCAAGAATGATGAAATAGTCAGAATTGAATCTAGTGATTTGAATAGATTGTCTGCTGTAATATCTTCGATGAAAGCTTTGAGTATTGTGAGAAAGGGTTGTGAAGTTTATTTTGCATATGTGATTGATTCAAGAGTGACAGAAAAGAAAGTAGAATCTGTGCCTATCGTTTGTGAGTTCCCTGATGTGTTTCCTGAAGAATTTCTGGGATTACCTCCAGTTAGAGAGGTCGAATTTGGCCTAGAATTGGTACCTGGTACTACACCGATTTTGATAGCTTCGTACCAAATGGTTCTGACAGAACTAAAAGAATTAAAGTCTTAGTTGCAAGAGTTGACTGATCGAGGGTTTGTTAGACTAAGTTTCTCACCTTGGGGTGCTCTGGTTTTATTTGTGAAAAAGAAAGATGGTACGATGAGAATGTCTATAGATTTGTTTGTTCAGTTGAAAGGAGCAACTGTGTTTTCAAAAATAGATTTGAGATTAGGCTATTATCAGTTGCGAGTGAAAGACTCAGATATTCCAAAAACTGCTTTCAGAACGAGATATGGTCACTATGAATTTAGTTATGCCTTTCAGATTGATATCGCACCTGCTATCTTTATGGATTTGATGAATAGAATTTTCAGACTGTATTTAGATCAATTTGTTATGGTATTCATTGTTGACATATTGATTTATTCATGTGATGAATCTGAACATGTCGAGCATCTGAGAATAGTATTACAGATTTTAAGAGATAAACAATTGTATGCTAAGTTCAGTAAATGTGAGTTCTAGTTGCTAGAAGTTGGTTTTCTGGGTCATATTGTATTAGCCTCTAGTATTCGAGTTGATTCGAGCAAAATTTTAGCTATTTTGGATTGGAAACCTCTGAGAAATATATCTGAAGTCCTTAGTTTTCTAGGACTTGTTGGTTATTATAGAAGATTCGTAAAAGGTTTCTCGATGATTGCGACCCCGTTAACAAAATTGCTTCAGAGAGATGTGAAGGTTGAGTGGTTTGAAAATTGTCAAAAGAGCTTTGATCAGTTGAAAGCCTTATTGACTGAAGCTCTAGTATTGGAACAACCTGAATTGGGTAAAGAATTTGTGATTTAAAGTGATGCTTTATTGATCGGTTTGGGATGTTTTTTAATACAAGAAGGAAAAGTCATTGCTTATGCTTTGAGACAGTTGAAACCACATGAAAAGAACTATCTGACACATGATCTTGAATTAGCTGCAATTGTGTTTGCCCTAAAGATTTAGCGTCATTACTTCTTTGGTGAGAAATGTCATGTGTATTCTGATCATAAGAGTTTGAAGTATTTGATGACTCAAAAAGATTTGAATCTGCGACAAAGAAGATGACTTGAATTACTAAAAGACTACGAACTTGTGATTGATTATCACCCGGGAAAAGCAAATGTTGTTGCCGATGCCTTAAGATAGAAATCATTGTTTGCTTTGCGTGCAATGAATGCTTATTTAGTTATGTCTGATGATGGTTCAGTTTTAGCTGAATTAAAAGCAAGACCCTTGTTCTTACAGCAGATTATCGAAGCCTAAAAGATTGATAATGAAATTTCAGCTAAACGAGCTCAATGTGATGTAGAGTCTGATTCAGAATTCAGAGTTGATAAAGATAATTGCTTGAAATTTTGAGATCGAATTTGTATTCCGAGGAATCCAGAGTTAATTCAAATGATTCTGAGGGAAGCCCACAATAGGCGGTTATCTATGCATTTGGGTAGAACAAAAATGTATAATGATTTGAAACAGCATTATTGGTGGTCTGGAATGAAAAAAGATATCTCTGATTTTGTTTCTAAATGTTTGATATGTCAGCAAGTTAAGGCTGAACATCAAGTTCCATCTGGATTGTTACAACCGATTATGATTCCAGAGTGGAAATGGGATCGAGTGACCATGGATTTTGTTTCGGGTTTACCCCTGTCTCCGAAGAAAAAAGATGCAATTTGGGTTGTAGTTGATCATTTGACGATATCAGCTCATTTTATTTCTATTCGATCTAATTAATCACTTGATAAACTAGCTGAGTTATATATTTCTTATATTGTGAAATTGCATGGTGTGCCATTGTCGATAGTGTTAGATAGAGACCCGAGATTTACATCGCGATTCTGGAAGAAGTTCCAAGATGCTTTAGGTACTAAATTGCACTTTAGTACTACTTTTCATCTGCAAACGGACGGGCAATCTGAGTAAATTATTCAGACACTCGAGGATATGTTGAGATGTTGCATTCTTCAGTTTGAAGGTACATGGGAACAATATCTACCTTTGATTGAATTTGCGTATAGTAACAGTTTTTAGTCGAGCATTAAAATAGCACCGTACGAACCTTTATATGGTCCCAAATGCCGTACATTTGTATTGGACGGAACTCAGTGAAAATAAGATTCACGGGGTTGATTCGATAAAAGAAACGGAATAGAAAGTGAAAGTAATTCGAGATAGTTTAAAAGCAGCTTTTGATCATCAGAAATCATATATAGATTTGAAAAAAAAAGACATTGAGTTTAAGATCGGTGACAAAGTGTTTTTGAAAATGTCTCCATGGAAAAAAAGTGCTTCAGTTTGGTAGAAAAGGCAAGTTGAGTTTGAGGTTCATCGGGTCGTATGAAATTATCGAGCGTATTGGGCCGGTAGCATATAGATTATTGTTGCCACCAGAATTAGAAAGGATTCATAATGTGTTTCACGTATCGATGCTTCAATGTTACAGATCCGACCCTTCGCATGTGATTCCTCTGTCTGAGATCGAAATTCAGTCTGATATGACTTATAAAGAAAAGTCGATCCAAATTTTAGCTGGATAGGTTAAAGAGTTACGAAATAAGAAAATTTCATTAGTAAAAATAATGTGGCATCGACATGGCATTGAAGAGGCCACGTGGGAGCCTGAAGATTTGTTTGTTAAGAATAAGGGGCAGGGGATACTTATTTTTGAAAACACAGTTAGATTTTTTGGGACGAAAATCCCTAATGGGGGAAGAATTGTAATAGTCTGGTTTTGGCTCTAATCGAAATAGTGGATTCGAGACCACAAATCCGAGTTAAAAATTTTTTTAAATATTATTTTTCGTGTTTATGATATGTGAATTGACATGTGTGAAAGTCCCGTGTGAAAATTTAATTGTTTGTGTGCTTAATTTGCAAAAAGGACCTAATTGCATAAAAGGTAAAAGTTGTGTGCTAGATGTTAAAAGTGCTTAATTGACTTGGCTTTATAATTGTGAAGTCCTTATGTACTTATTTGACCAAACTTATGATTAAATGACATTAGTGGACATTAGTTGTTGGCATATCAATGTTTTAATGCATAGGTAATATGGCAAAATACATATTAAAGTAAATTATATGAAAACAAATTAGAAAGTCATGCCATAATATGTGTTCATCCACCAAAATTGAAGAACAAAAGAAAGAATAAAAGCTTTTAGGGTTTTGGCACATTGAAAGCTTAATTCAGGTATGTTTTTACTTTGGTTTTTGATGATTTCTATGTTTTTGAGATCGCTGCTTCGTGTTATATAAAACCTATGCCTTAATTTCTAATTTTGGTGATGATTGAAATGTGCCATTGATGAAACCATGAGTTTTTTGATGTTAGTTGATGAATTAGGAAGCTTGATGTTGGGATTAAATGTTTTGTCTTTGGATTTTTGATGAAATTGAGTATTATGGGCTAAATTATAAAAATGCTATTTTGAGGGACTAAAATGTGAAATAAATGAAATGTATGGACTTGTATGAGAGTCATGAAAATTCTGATAAGCTTGTATACTAGCAAATTTTGTATATTTTTTGATTTTGTGAATTAGGGACTAAAGTGTCGAAATGTGAAAATGTAAGGTCTATTTTGCAAAATGCCCTAATTGTGTACATATGGATTGTTTTGAATGATTTGGTGAATAAAAGGGTTAATTTTGAATACATTTAGATCTGGGAAAGAGGAATTTTGACTTAGACAGAGGAAAATCGAAGATTGTAAAGTAAACAGTCCGAGTCGACAAATTTCGAGTACGAGGTAAGTTTGTACTTAAAATATGATATTAAGCAAGTTTTGATGCCTTTATTATACATGGGTTGTATATAATTGAATTGGATGGTATGATGATGAGTTGAAATCGTTGGCACTAAGTGTGCGATTTAAACTAGCTTTGGCTACTTGAGGCACTAAGTGTGCGATACCGACTTGGTTTTGGCTAGTTGAAATGGCACTAAGTGTGCGGAAATCGTTCTAGGTTTGGCTAACCTTTACAAAATTAAGTGTGCGGATGTTAAAGTGTGAATAATTTACGCAAAGTCTTGAAATACTTAAGCAAGAGGTGGCAATGAAAGTGAATAAGTATGGGAAGATCCAAGTATGTATAAGACCTTTGTGGTAGATGATATTAAGTAGGTGAAGTACATTGAATTGTTATGAACATATGGATTGGGTTGGTATAAATTTGATGGATGATTGAGAATTTGTAAATACCTAAATGTTGATGTTTTATGTTTTATATATTGTTGATGATTATAGTATGAGCTTACTAAGCTTTAGAAAGCTTACTTTGTGTGTTTGCATTATTTTATAGATACCGACACTACTTTAAGCTCGGGAATCGTCAAGGATTGTCAGCACACTATCGAACTTCATTTTGGTACTTTTGTAAGTGTAAATATTTTTAAGTATGGCATGTATAGGCTAGCATGTCTATGTATTTAAGCTTTGATATGTATATATGTTATGCCATGAGAGTTGGCTAGCAAATGATATGTTTTGTGTTTAGTTTTGGTAAATAGTTTGTGATGCCAAATTGTGTATGTTTGTAATGGCTATATAGCCTTGTATGTGGTGGTCATTTTAAAATATGCCAAGTTGAGGAAATGGTAAGTTTAAGCATGAATTAGAAGGTGCTATAAGTGAGCATTTTGGCATGTTGTTGTAATAGGATTTTTAATGTGTTTTAGTATGGATTTGAATAGGTTATTGAATGATAATGATTTAGTTATAATGAAGAATGTGTTGAGCACGGAATTGGCTAAAAATTTTGGCATAAATGTTGTTTAATATTGTTTGTTGTAATGACCCAAAAAGGGGTGGCAAGTTGGCTTAAACCAAGCCTGTATTGTGCCACACGGTTAGGGAGCACGGTCGTGCCTTGTGGCCGTGTATACAAAGTAGTAACCTCTTAAGACCACATGGTTAAGAAACATGGGCGTGTCATGTGGCCGTGGGCTTAAGTCAGTTGCTAGCTAAGTATCACACAATGACAACCCTAATTTGACCCTAGTCGGAAAGTGGTTTCGGGACAACAAAACCGAGTCACGAAAATAATTAGATTTTATATTCTGAGTGTGACAGCCCTAAATTGACCCTAGTCGAAAAGTGGTTTCGGGACCGCTAAATCGAGTCACCGAAGTATTTGAGTATAATATTTATTGTCTAAAATATGTGAATATGAGTGTGTGAAAGTTTTAAGCTTCTATTTAGTTAATTGCATGTGAATTTAGTTAATAGGACTTATGTGTGACACTTTTGAAATGTGATAGGTTAATCTATAAGGATCTATTAGTGCATGTAATCAAAAGGGTGGACTTGCATGTCAATTTCCCCACTTTGATAGTAGTGGCCGGCCATGACAATGAGGATAGACAAAATGTGATGGGTAAAACTTATTATAAACATTTTGTGATAACATGTTGTGTTAAGAACAATAAAATATGAGGGGAGTGGGAGGAGAAACCAAAGTTGTTTCATCCTTGCTCCCCCATTTTGCCGTAACTAGAAAAAAAAAGCTTCATCCTTTTTGATTCTTCTTGGCCGAATTGAAGAAAGAAAGAAGAGAAGGTTTCAGTACTTTAAGCTTAAGGGACGTTAGTAAGTTGTGTTAGATTTTTTTAAAATTTTAAGCTTGTTTCTAGTTGATTAGCTAATTTCTTACATAACCCATGTCAAAATTTTGAAATCTTGGTGATGGTTTGAGCATTCGGTTTTAGTTATTAAAGGATGAGATTGGGTTATAGCCTTTATGTTTTAGGAAGAATTGTTGAAGAAAAGGGTTTAAGTTAGTCAAATTATAAATTTTAATGCTCATGGGTACAATGGCCAAACATAGATTTGTCTAATGAGTTGAACACATGCCGTGTGAGTGATGGAAATGATGAGGTATGAAAATGATTGAGTTTGAGTGCTTAATAAAAAGGATTGGAGGTGAGTATGTGTGAGAATTTGAAAAGGGTAGGTCTTAGCAACTTCATGAAGTGTTCGGCCATGGTGCTAAAACGTTGTATTGTGTTTAAACTTAGAATTTTTGGTTATATGGTTAGTATAGGCATGGATGACCGAATATGAGAGCATGAATAGATGAAGAGTCTTGTAATTATAAAAAAAAGGGTTGGTTAATTGATATGTGGTAAATGTTAAGTGTTAGATGAAATGGAAATGATATCATATTGGAATATGCATATTCAGCCACATGAATGAATACATAGATTGATGTTGTACGTTCGGCTATAGGTAAGCATATTGATGGCTTTATCTTGACTTAGATAATCGGCTAAAGGAGAACATTGGCTAATATGTTGAATTTGATTCATGATTTCATATATATATGACTCTAATGCCTAATATATATATGGGCTAAGTACCTTGAATTTCTCTTTGATGTTCGAAATGATTAAATCAATTTATTTGTTCAATTAAGCTCAAGAGCAAAGGGGAACTAAATCCGATAAAGGAAAGGAAAAAGTAATTGAATAGCCGTTGAGGTCGTTCGACAACATCCGAGGTAAGTCTTCGAGTAATGAAACTTAGTTTATGATTTGATTAAGTCATGACATATAAGCATAACGAATAAACGGAGATATAATGATTCTACTTGAATGATATTTTGAGGTGATTAGTTTATACCTATGACGGGTAGCCGAATGTGTATAGAGATCATGTTATAAAGCCAATCAAAATCATGTTCCTTGTATGTGGCTATTGAGCCGAAATTGGTAAGGTTTGATAAGTGTATTGTGTTTGAGCTTTAGTAATGGAAATGAAATATGGATGTGTCATGATTTATTGATATATGTGCATGATTATTCGAATGATATCCGGGCTAAGTCCCGAAGGCATTTGTGCTAGTGACTATATCTAGGCTAAGTCCCGAAGGCATTTGTGCTAGTGACTATATCCGGGCCAAGTCCCGAAGGCATTTGTGCTATTGACTATATCCGGGCTAAGACCCGAAGGCATTTGTGCGAGTTGCTATATCCAGGCTAAGACCCGAAGGCATTTGTGCGAGTTGCTATATCCGGCTAAATCCCGAAGGTACTTGGGTTTGGAAGTGAACGATCTTGCTATAATAATTTCAATTAATATGCTCGTACAATCCAAATGATGAGGCATGTTTCGTATATGCATTGGAATAGTTGATTCCTTTTAAAATAGTATTCGCTCAATCGATTAACAAGCTTCCGGCCTTTAGCCAAGTTGATTCCTTATGTATGAATATAAGGGTTGGAAATGTGAAGTAGGTGTGATTTTGAGAATATGTGTATGTGAAATTATTCGTTTAGTCATATGAATGCTATACTTCAGTTGTGCATGATTTCATTACTCAAACTTACTAAGCATTAAATGCTTATTTTGTCAGCTATCGGACTCGGGAGTGTCAAGGTCGAAGTCGCCCACACTATCAAAGCCTTTTTGGTACTCTTTTGGTTGAACCTTGATAATGGCATGTATAGGACTGCCCTTTGTTGTTAGTCAAGTACCTTTGGTAATGTGTATATATTCTGATAGCCATGCGAAAATGGCTTAAATATTTTAAGCATAGTATTAAAATCATTTTGTATATATATATGGTTATTGAGAGGTGTGGAAATGCTTGGCAATGACTAGCCATTGGAATGGTTAATCACGATCATATTTGGTGCTATGTATGTCAATGGCTAGTTGAATCATGGAAACTATGAAATAGGTGAAATTTACCTTAAAATAGATGCTGACAGCAGCAGTGATGTGAGTTTGAAAATTCACTAAAAATAGTAGGAATGTAATTAAATAATGAATAAATTATGTAATCGAACCTTGATGAGTCTATTTTCATATGGAAGAAGCGAAACAACCATATGAGCCGTATTTATTTGAGATGTTTAAGTTTTCGTGAAATAGGGCCAGAACGGTTACTGGATCCCCTGTTCTGACTTTGAAAATTTACCATAAATTAACCAGAAATAATTAGAAGTCATTCTTTACATGTAAAGATTCCTTTTTGAGTATAGCTTCATTAGAAACAAACGGCATAAGTATTGAAGCCCTGTACAGGGAGATATCTAAGTCGTAATGCATGAAGGTCAGAGTAGTCGAACCCTGTAACAGGGGAGACTTTAACTAATAAACTGTACTAATTGGCCTGACCAAAAATTATAGAAAAAAAATTGTAGATGGATATATGAGTCTAGTTTCAAGGAAAAGTTACGGAATCAGTTTTCGAGTTTTGGAACTCGAGATATGACTTTTAAAGTGACTGTGATGCAGTTAACCAGCTTGTCTAGAAATTTTAAAATGAACTGTGTAAATCAATGAAATAAGTCTGTTAACACCTCGTGTTCGACTCCGGCAACGGTCTCGGGTACGGGGTGTTACACTGAGCTTATTATATGTGAAAGTGCATGTGTGAAAATTTTCATGCTTTGATTTTGTCATTTGTTTGTGAAATTTTATTAAATAGGACTTATGTGAAAATTTTTGAAAATGTGATAGGTTAATTTGAAGTGGCCAAATAATTTATGGTGTAAAATAGGTGGATTTGCGTGTCAAATTTTCCACTTTAATTTGTAGTGGCCGGCCATAATGATGATGAGAAGCAATATATGCATTATATATTAATATTATAATAGTTAATGGCTTAAATTATGAAATAAAAGTTAATTAAAATAAGAAAAGATGATAAAAAGAAAAACAAAATGTTTTGGTTCATCTTCTTCCTTAGCTTAGCCGAACCTTAAAGAAGAAAAGGGGAGATAGCCATTTGGTCACCTTTGAGTTGGAATTAAGGTAAGTAATTCATGTCAGTTTTTGAGATTTTAGCATAATTTAAGCTAGTTACTAAGTCCCTTACTTAGCCCATGTCAAAATTTTGAATTGTGTAGTGATATGAGAAATCGACTATGGAAGAATTTGAAGGGAATGGTTGTTGTCTTCATGTTTTAATGAGTAATTGTGGATGAGTGAAGTTTGAGCTAGCTAAATGTTCATATAGGTGCATTAGATAAGAAGGTGAAATTGGCTTGTGTGTATCTGTAGTTGCCGAATGTGAATTTAGATAACATTGAGTAATGTTGCGTTTTAAAATGATGAAGTGGAGATTTAAGCTTGATAGAATTTTGTTAAGAATGAATGAAAGAATATGTGTATTCGGCTATGGTTGTTTGGATAATAAATTAGTGTGGATGCCTTGATGAGTTATGCTCAAATTATAAGTTGAATTTAAAGCTTGTTAAATTTGCTCTTAATATTTCCGAATAAGTTACTTAGTTAAGCTTATTAAATTTGCTCTTAATATTTCCGGATAAGTTACTTAGTTAAAAAAAAATTTTAAAGTACTTAGTTAATTGATACTAGGTTAATGGTGTGTGTATAAATTAATATAAACTTTGTATATGTACTAAATGTTGTAGATGAATTCGGCCTTGGGAGAAATTTTGGTATAAAATGCTTGAATGCTAACAACTTATTGCTTTAATGACCAAATGTGTCAATGGCTAATGCATGGACTAGTTGATCAATATATGTTAAAAGGGAAACCTAAATAAATACCTATTTGATGAGCTATATATATATTCGGCTATATGGTAAAGATATATATATGAAAATATGATAAGCCTTATGAGTTTTGTGTTTGTGTATGTGAACTAAGTATACAATGAATATTCGGCTATAAGCTAGCTTGATGGGACCTTAATAAATTAAATTTTGTTTGAATTAGCTCAAGAGCATAGAGAACCAAGGTTGGACAGGGGAAAAGAGAAAGTAGTTGAATAGCCGAACCGAGACTGTTCGAAAATATATTCGAGGTAAGTTTTAAGTAGTTAAATATATATAATATTCGATAATGACATGACAGATTATGAGAATTAAGTATTACTTGTCATATATGTATATGGCCGAATGGCAATTGTAATGGAAGTAAAATGTGATATGCTTTTATGATCAAATGATAGTGTTAGATGAATATGAGTAAGATGTTACATGTAAACTATCAAATGTTGAATGTGAGTGATGAAATGAGATAAAAGTCAACAAAATTTAGGATGATATATTCGAATATTGCTTGTACCCATTTTGGTGTGATTGTGCTATATGAAACTTGTTGATTTGAATATCGCACAGTATTATTCGGGCCTTTGAGCCTAGCAGGCTATAATGCCAGTGAGATACTATTTGGGCTTTCGAGCCTAGCAGGCTATAATGCCGGTGAAATGATATCGGGCTTCGAGCCTAGCAGGCGAAATGCTAGTGAATGAATTCAGGTTTTTAAACCTAGCAAGCTGAATGCCGGTGATTTGATAAAAGTCTAAAACTAAGATACCTCGTGTTAGAATGACAAATGATTACATTCAATACGTTAAGTTGGCCAGGTACGTATTATGTATTTATATGTGAGTATGATTTGAATTAAATCATAAGTGTATAATGTGATACATATGTAAATAAATGTTATATCTATATCTATGATCATGATACATTTGGTCAAGGTGTGAAAGTATGCGAAAATATTCGATTTATTTATGCCATATGAATTCAAATTAAGTGAAACTAGAATGCTAATTGTGCATTATGTGCTTGTGTATATTCGGCCAAATGGTAATATATCTAGAAAATGACCTCTTGAGAAATTGAATAATTGAGTTTATTTGTTGCATTGCTTAAAACTTACTAAGCTTATAAAAGCTTACTCCGTTTGTTACGTTTCTCTGTTTTATAGATTGTTGACTCCAGTCACCTGCTCGGAAAGGGATTGTCAGCAACTCGTCACACTATCTATCATTTTGGTATTACTATGTTTTGAAGCTAGTATGGCATGTATAAAATAGACTTAAGTGAATGGTATTTTTGAGATGTTATTGTATATGGGCCATGCGAATATGACATCTTTTGAATGTTTGTATAAAGTTTTTGAATGCATATAAAAGTTAATGTTCTTATATCAATGTGATTGTACAAATGTGATATTTTGGGTTGGAAACACTTCATAACCCATTCCGGCGACGGATACGGGTTATAGGTGTGTTACACACACAACCATGGCACACGGTCGTGTCTATTGGCCGTGTGTAAAAGTCAGTAGCCATGCCCTGTTTTGTCACGGCTTGGATACACAGGTGTGTCTGGACCGTGTGAGGCACACGACTTGTTCATACGGGCGTGTGACCTTTCAAAAGTAGAAAATTTTTATCAGTCCGAAAACATTTATATGTTATCAATTTCTCAAATAGATGTTTAAGCTTTGTATACTTGATTTTATATGAATATTGAATGCGAATGAATGACTTTTATTAGTATTGAAATGATATTTGATGCATGGCGGTTCTGATTTGAGTTATAAGTTTGATAATGCCTCTTAACTCATTCCGGCGACATACGGGTTAGTGGTGTTACATGATCGATATAGATAAATGGTATGTTTTTGTGACATGGAGTATATAATAATAAGATGAGTTGACATATTTGAAATTTATGCAAGTTGTGATGATTTTGGGTATATTGATTTGGTATGTTTGTGGTTATGGAATTTAGTAATTGGATTGATTGATGATAGATAGCATGACATGTGATTGAATTGGTATGTCTTGGTTGCCTCTATATGTTTTAAAGTGATACCATTTTGTTGGCTAAGTGAGCAAGAGAAAAGGGTGGAAAATTGGCTTTGCAAATGGCCCATTTTTGTTGGGCAGAGACACGGGAGTGTGTCTCAGCCGTGTGCGACACACGGTCATATTACACGGCCGTGTGTCCCCTGGGGAATAATTAGAAATTCAAGTCAGTCTTGAACACTGCCTATGACACGGGTGTGTCTGGTGACCGTGAGAGCCATAGGCCTTCTCACACGAGCATGTAACCTATGTTTATGTGATTGGTTTAGTCTCGAACCACTCTTAAGCATGTTTTAAGGTCTCGTAGAACCTTATAAGGGACAATTGGAATGCTTGCTGGTGGTTTATGATAACGATTGCATAAATGTATGTGAATGAAGTGTAAATCAAGTAATCCTTGTAACCCTAATCCAGCTATAGATACAGGTGAGGGGTGTTACAATACTGACTTATGCCACACGGTCATGTCACATGCCCGTGTGTGAGGCCGTATATAGCATACTGACTTGGTTTTCAAGTTAACACCAGGGGACACACGATCGTGTAACATAACCGTGTGTCACACAAGGCTGAGACACACGCCATGTCTTTGCCCGTGTGGACAGAAATAGGCTATTTACCAAGCTAATTTGCCACCCAAACTTGAGCACACCTAAACTCAAATCAAATGGTACAATCATAGCATAAGTGGGCATCCAATTCAATCACAATCAAGGCTAAAACATACCATTTCAATACCAACAACTAACATGCTTATAATCCCATGTTTTACTCATTCAAAACATGCCAAATTCACATATTCAAATCAACTAATTAAACTTTTCCAAACCTGCGTAATCATGCACCAATTCACAAGCACAAAGCTTCAATTATCAACCATTTGACCCCTATAAAACTCACTATTGAAAATGCATCACATGACCAACCTTAATCACACAACATAGATCATTTGTATACATATAAACATAACCAAATCAACCAAAATAAGCAGATTCACATGGCCAAATATACAAACCAAACCATGGACATTTACAAACCAATTCAAATGCCTAATTTCATAAGCACCACATTTATCAAAGTGACCAAAGTCCCTATACATGCCATATGACCCACAACTTAATTTCAAAAGCACCAAGTGATAGTTGGATAATGTGAACTGATCTTCGACGGTTCTCGGATCCGAGCTAGCTTTGAAAACACTATAAAACACAAAGAAATATGCAAAGTAAGCTTTATAGCTTAGTAAGTTCATATAACATTTATATCAACTCATCATATAAACTCAAATTAAGCCAAAAACCTAACATAACATATCTCATAATATATCACCAACCTACCACATTTGCATCCATTAATTTAGATATAATTTCCTTAATTTTTCATTTTTCAGTGTATTACTCGCTTCATGTACATACTTGTACCTGCCCATATTTAATCATACTCATTCACATATTTGACATATTCGTTAAACCATTCGGAATATTTTTGGATACTCAGGAAACTCGCACACTTAGTGCCAAATAAATAGCTGTAGTTGTATTAATTTTGCACACTAAGTGCCAATGTATATATATAGCAAAAGCTATTTCAATCTCGTACACTAATTGCAAATATATAACCGAAGCTATCTTGATTTCGTGCACTAAGTGCCCATAATTAACCGAGCCATCGTCAAACACGACTATAGTCTCATATACACAATTTATACAATAACAAAGCATTTAAAACATAATTATAACTATGCTTATCACATACGAACCTACCTCGGATATAAATTTGTATGTAAAAATGACGACACAAGTCGATTGGTCGATAACTTTGTTTTTCCCAAGATCTAACTCCGAGTTTTGATTTTCTTAATCTATATGATATCAAATTTAGCTTATCTAATAATTCCTCTATTTAATTTAGTCCAAACACACTTTAAAGCACTTTTACACATTTGCCCCATTTGTATCACGACTTTTACAATTTAGTCCTCATTTCAGAAAGACACATGCAATTCAATCAAAACCCATGCTAGCCGAATTTCAATTAGGTCCCTAGTAGCCCATATTTTCCATTTATTTCATATTTTAACCTCAAAGTTTCCATATTTCACAATGTAATCCCTAATTTGTATTTTCACTAAAAATCACTTAACAAAACTTGTATATCTGTCAACAAGCATTCATAATCTTTCAATAAACTTCAAAAATCATGCTTATTCATCAATGGAAACATTCAAAATCTTTAACAATTTTGCAAAATAGTCTCTGGGCTAGCTAGACCTAGTTGTAACAATCTCAAAAACATAGAAATCATTAATAATGGGACAAAAATTAAACTTACATGCAATAAGAGAGATGGCCGAATGCTTGAGGTAAGAACAATGGATTTTTTTCTTAGGTTAATTTCGGCTAGAAGATGAAGAAAGATGATAACCATTTGTTTTTCTATTATTTTACTAACATATATTTACAAATTTACTATTAATCTTAATAATAAACCATTAATTCACCTAACTAATGGCCATACTTGTCCACTCATAAAAACAATGGATTAATTACCACATAAAGGCTCTTACATTAAAGTTCTATATCTATTAGACACCTTTAGCTATTAGAACATCACTTTTACACTTAATGTGATTTAGTCCTTTTTATCAAATTGACTAAACAAACGATAAAATTTCTTAATGAAATTTTTACACAACCATATAATCATACTGTAGACCTCAAAGTAATAATAAAATAATTATTTCAACTTTGGATTCGTGGTCTCGAAACCACTATATTGATTTGACTAAAAACGGGCTGTCACATATAATGTCAGTAAGTAATTGATTGAGAGAAGAGGATAGGTTAAGTTATTGATTGTTGGAAGTGCTTTCTAAGGGTATATTCTGTTATGAAAGTATTATGGAACAATAGAATTAAGAAACGATTAGAAGGATTCTCCAGTTAATTAAATCTAAAAGATTAAGTACAGTAGGGGTATGTTAATTGAAATATATGGAAGTGATAAGATCATATGGTATTAGTCGTAGTAAATAATGCAGAGTAGAAGTTGACTAATAGAAATTTTTACAAGATTACAAAGCATCCATCAAGGTATTATTCATGATCTCACTGAGTACTCTTGTACTTACAAAGTTTGTTATTTCTTTTCAGGTTTGTTAAGAAGAGGTTTTCACCTAGAGGGACAATGCCACGAGTACGTCAAGTTGATGGTAGAGTGGGTTGTTATGCATTTAGTGGATTTGTGGCAAGTCTTTAATATGCCCTTCGAGTCTGTCTTAGAATAATTTTCTATCTTGTAAAAATCATATCAATTTTGACGTAATAAGTTATTTATCTTATATTTTATCTTAATTTTTCAAATTTTAAGTTTTTCTTTTGGAAACTTCAAATAACATGTTTTAAAATAAATGAGAAAATGTAAAAAAAATTTAAAATGTTTTTATTGTTTAGTAACACCTGAGGTCCAGACTCAATGAATTTTTTAAAATGTTTTTATCGTTTAGTAACACCCGAGGTCCAGACTCAATGAATTGGGTCAGGTTGAAGGCATTAAAATTTTGGTACCAGAGCTAGGTTCAGCCGGTTCTTGGACAGGTTATTTGGAAGAAGCCCTGTATGCAAAATCCACCGAGTTTGGCTTAGTCTCTCAAGTTTGTGAAATTTAGTGTTTTGAGAACGACATTTAGTAAACTACTTCTGAGATAAGTAAGACAATTAGAGATAAAGGAAGTAAATTCATCTATAAAGATGAAATAATTTTTTTTATTAACGAGAATCGAGGTACAAGAATAAATAGAGAACATTTCAATTTTCTCTCACGTTATGGTGACCAGTGGGTTCAGTTGAGGCCTCATTATTTCAGATAGGGTCATTAGGATTTTGGTTCTCATTGGCTAAACCCTATTCATTGCCTATATAGCATTTGATGTAGTGGAGATGAGGAAGCCATTAGTCTATTTCCATTCTATTTGAAAGGCTACCCACTCTTCACCCTCAGGATGGTAGATGTCAAAGTTAAGTGAATTTGTAGAAATGTCTTTAAGGCAGTTGAAATCTACTCGACTAAGACCTAGGGGACTTGCAACCACTTGGGCATGGAGAATCAGATTTGATCTCCAATCTAGTAAGGCATTAATAAGATTCTTTTGGGTATCCTCTTGAAATTTACTGAAAGTTTCTTCATAAGATTGGCGAAGACTTTCTAATTTTGTCTTGTGACTTTCCTCATGGGCTTTGAGTTTTTCATTCAAAATGGACTTTTCATCTTTTATCTAATTGATCTCTTCTTTTAATTGTTCATTCTTCATTTTTGCATATTTGAATTTACCTTTTAGAGTTACAACTTGTGTATTTAGTCTTCCAATTAAATTTTTAGATTCTTTATATTTTTGGCAAAGTTCTGATAAGGAATATTTTTTTATTTTCACCGCCTTCTCTAATCTTCTATAATGATGTTATAGCATTTACCAATGTCCTTAAGAGCCCCGCTCCAAAGATGATGCTCTATAATCAAGGCTTGTGAAACTTGAGACATAAGAGATAAGGCGCACATCGAAGAACATGATGAAAGGTAGGAAGAAAACACCTTCCTTAACTATTGAGGGATTAAACCTTGTTGTTGTTGAAAAATGGAGCCAAGTGAAATAGACGTTGTGATCGACTTCAAAAGATCTCACAAAAAAAAATCATTTCTGTTTCATTAGAAGGAGTACTATGAGGTAGAGTATGAGGAGGATCAGTGGATTGGACTAAAGGTAGTGACTCATTTGGATTTTGTAAAAGAAGAGGATCAAACATTTGTATTGTTGATCCTGATTGATGGGTGTATTCTTCTAGTAATAATGGAATGTCAGCAAGAGCAGGAACTGAGAGGGATTTGTAACTACAGTGGTATGCTCCTTGCTTGGTTTACGCCATTTTAGAGGAGGACATTCACTACTTCAATTTTCTTAAGAAATTTCCTTCACTCTGGCACTTTTCATGGTTTTCTTTGCTGAAGTTTTTCTCGATGGAAGAGAAGTAGTCTTCTCTTTAGTTCAATTCTCATTAAGTATGGAAGTGGTGTCCATGTTGTAAGCTGAATTAGGCACGGTATGAGAATAAAAGGAAGTGTAACACCCCTAACCCGTATCCGTCACCAAATTAGGGTTACAGAGCATTACCAGAGTATACAATTCAAACTAACAGAAATTTCAAACATTTCATATCATATCAATGAACATACTAAAACCAATTCAAATCACACATTTTGTCCCTTATATGATCCCCCGAGGCCCTAAATATGTATTAGAAACAAGTTGGGACTAAATCAAAAACTCAGAGAATTTTTTAGAAAATAGTGAAAATTTTCAACACTACAAGGGTCACACAGCCGTGTGGCCAGGCCGTGTGACTCACACGGTCAAGATACATGCTCGTGTCTCAAGCCGTGTGGGCATTTGAAATAGGGCACAGGGTCGTGTTCCAACCCATGTCTGTACTTGTGTAACACACTGACTTGGGTCAGACGACCAAGTCACACGCCCATGTGCTAGGCCGTGTACCCTTCGCAGGAACCCCACATTGTTGTGTGCCAGGTTGTGTGCTAGGCCATGTAATATCCTAACTTACAACCCATTGAAAGCTATAGGGGACACACGACCGTGTCACTTGGCCATGTGTCACACACGACTGAGACACACACCTGTGTCTCTACCCATGTCGACAAAAATAGGCCACTTTACAAGCCATTTTTCCCACCCAATTTGGCATGTACCTACACACAACATTTCCCATACTGACAAGCCATAACAAGGCATCCAAATCAAGCATAAACAAGTCTTATACATATGGTATAATATCATACAACCAATATGCCCTTAGGCACCTCAAATGACAATATATAAATATGTCTAACCATGCATTCATTTTGACCAAATAATCAACTAACTTGTATGCATATTTGCATCAATACATACCATATAATTTACTTACCACAACACCACCATTTGGCACCAAAATGCCATTCTATAATTAGCATCAAAATTCATTTAAGCTACTTAAACAAAATACCAATTCTCAAAAGTCACAAGCCATATATATTATGCATATTCATTTGTTATCTCATCTTCCATCATTCAACTATATTAAGTCATTCATCAACCATTTTAAGGCTACTTGTTTACATACCAAAATATGCCAAAACACAAGCCAAATCAAATGGCCATATTCACAACAAAACTTATAGGCCGACATTAGCCAAAATAACTGTACATACCATTATAACCAAAATTTAAGAACCGAATGTACCAAAAGAGCCGATGGATAGTGTGATATAACTTCGACAAGCTTCCAACCCGAACAAGCTCTTGGTTCACTATAAAACATAGAAAATAAAACAGAGTAAGCATTTAAGCTTAGTAAGTTCGTATAACATAGAATTTAACTTACCATTTAGTCATATAATAGGTAAGTAAACAAGTAAATCCCAATCCAATTTGGCCAAATGCCTAAGCACATATACACGAACCATGTTAGCCATGTAATTACATATATATAAGCCAATAAACATAGATGAACATAACCATTGATCAAGTTCCATATACATGTATCATCCAATTTAAGTTTCCATATACCATGTAACAACATTTCCATATAATTCATGTGTATACCTGTAATAGTCCGTAACAAAATCTTATTATTTCGTATCAGAACATTGCCTGTCAAACCATTAATAATACTGTTGGATACTCGAGATAGCTCACACTTAGTGTGCTAGCTCATATAACACTAATTCGTCAATTCAAGTACATGTATGCTCATACGAGATATGAATCAATATGCTCGCTTGAGTTGTAGATCGGTATGTTCTAATGAGCTATAAATCGGTATGCTCACATGAGATGTAGGTCGGAACATAGCTACATGATGTTGCTCACATGAGCTATTGAGTATCTGCAACACATGCAAGACCTCAACCATCGGTAGGACATTCAGGACTAGTACTTAAATAATGTAACCCTAATGACATGTCATTTGTATCATACAAATTCTTAAGGTTCAAACAGGGCTTGGTAATCATCGTACGTCGTTGGATATGCAATCAGTAATTATGCACAACAATTCATAACATATATATTTTTTAATTAAAAACATATAAACATGATTTAATTACACAAACTTACCTCGAGGAGTAAACGTAGATAAGGAGGCGATTAATTTGAGACTTTCTCTTTGCCACGATCTAAAGTTGTACGAGGTCTATCTTGATCTATACATATATATATTTCATTCAATTTAACCCAAAATCATATTTTTTCAAAATTACCATTTTGCCTGTATACTTTAAATTCTTTGCAATTTAGTCCCTAACTCATAAAAATGGAAAATCATGCAATTTCACCACAACCCACTATAGTCAAATATCAATTAGGTCCCTAGCAAGCCCTACATTTCATTTATTTCACAATTTCACCAAGTAAAAATTTTGATTTTTTAATTTAATCGCTATTGACAATTTCATCCAAAATCTCTTAACAAAAGTTGTTTATCTAACAATAATCATCCATTTTCTATCATCAAACATCAAAAATCATGTATACTCAACAATGGCAAAACACTAACAATTTCACAAATTAGTCCCAAGGCTAGCTAGATTAAGCTACAACGACCTCGAAAACATACAAATCATAAAAAAATGGGACAAAAATACATACCAATGCAAGGGAAAATAGGTTGCCAAAACTTCAAGCTCCCATGGCTATTCTTTCTTTTTAATTTTGGTTGAGAAAGATGAGTAAAAAGTGGTGGCTTTGTTTAATTTGATTAATTTTATCATTATTTACCTATTTACTAATTTAACCTTTAAAAACATTAAAAATTACACAATTTCCAAGCCATGTGCATCCACTATCACTATTTATTGTCTAATTACCATATAAGGACTTCTACTTTAAAGTTCTAAAACTATTTAATACCTTTAGCTATTAGAACTCAACTTTTGCACTTTACGCAATTTAGTACTTTTTATCAAATTGAGCATATAAACGGTAAATTTTCTTAACGAAATTTTTATACGGTATTACTATCATGATGTAGGAAATAAAATAATAATAAAATAATTTTTTTAACTTCATATATGTGGTCCAGAAACCACTATTCTGACTTCATTGATAATGGGCTATTACGAGAAGATCCTGCACCAGCAATAGGAGGATTAGCTTATTTTGGAGAAGAGGTAGAAGCTGTAACATGATTAGTAATAAGATTCTAGTTTCGTGGGGAAATACCATAGATGCTATAAAACTAGAAAGGTGGTTCTATTTTATTCCCTAATAAAATGTATGCTAAGTCACCATCTAAACTAAATGGCCAAGCCTGAAAAGCATATGGATCTTTGAGACCATCCAACCACTTGATGGAATCATTTAATCAATAATCATTTGGGCTTAAGTGCTATAAAAATATTGGAATATGTTCCAAACTAAAACGAGTTCCACCAAAATAAGTACGCGCCCCCTTTTTAATCATTTATATTGTTTCTTAGCAAGCTGAGAATCCACTGACTGATACTGCACGAGAGAAATTGTCTCAAGAAGGGACCATCTTGTTGGCAACCAAAACAAGACCCAAGTTTAGAAATGACTCTTATATTGTAACATCCCAAAAATTGGGGGTTAGTAGAATCAGGTTTGTGAATAGAGAGAGTGTGTGGTCATGCTCTATTTTTTAAGATTATCTATGTATTTTTAGGAAAAAAATGAGGTTTTTTTTTTTGTTTCCTAAGTGTAAGTGAAATAATCCTTGAAATCCAAGTTCAAATCCCTTATCTCTAACTATTTTTATTATTTTGAAAATTTTACATCAAACACTAGTACATAACACGCCTTGTTTTTTAAAATAAATATTGCAAAATTGTTTCAAGAATGAGGAAATAGCCCAGTGGTTAAAAGAAATATGAGAAAGCATGAAAACTAAATTAAGGTCCCAAGTTCGAATGTTTTCCCTTACAAAATAATTAAGTTTTGCAAAATCCCTTATTTTTCTTAATTTGTGTGCTATCCATACCCTTGAACCCTAGGTATAAATACAAATATTTATTTTATTTTTCAGCCTTTAAGTCAAAATTTTCCTACCCTATCTGTTCACCATCTTTCTCTCATCTTTTCTCTTTAATTTTCTTTTTTTCTTCCCTTATGTGCCGCCACCCAAGCCACCAAGATTCACCATCAATTTCTCTTCTTTTTGCAAAGGGTTCTTTCACCATTATTTTCTTATCGTTGCTATCATTTTATCATAAAATTTCCAGCCTTAAATCTGAAATTTTTGCACTTAAGATCAGCCTCTGTTGATGCCTCGAAAGAACTCCATTGCCACCCTTTTCACTTAGCTTGTGTAAGTTTTTGTTTTCTTTTAATTTCTTGATGAATTTTGTAAGTTAAGAACTCAAAATTCTAGATCTAGAATTTGGGTGATTTTTATATATTTAATGGGTATTTCCAACTTTTTAATGAATTCCAAAAGTGGTTTTAAATCGTCCCAAATTGGCCACAGCCAGTGGTGGTGCGTACGCCTATGGGCAAGAAAAGGGGCTATTTTTAATTATTTACCATATTTTCCAGCATGATTTTGGGTTCTTGAACCCCTCCTAATAAGTCTTCAATCATATAATAATTATGGAAATTCGTTCTTGATCAATTGACAATTCAGATCTCACAATTCAAGAAGCATAAGTGTGGGTAATTGTAAACTAGTAGTTGTTTCAACAGAGATTTTGAGAAATGATTATAGATTGATTAAATGAAGGATTGTAATCAAGATTGGATACTGGTTTTCCAATATTTAAATGTGTTAGGTGCTGACTCGAATGCTTCAAATCAACAGTAAAGCCGAAGGACATTCGTAGGTACAATTCACATCAAAACAACGTTAGAAATCTAACTAGTTTGGATTAAAAAGATAGTTGTAACTGTGACAATTGGATTCAACCCATAAGTGAGTGGTTAGGGGATATTTAAGAGGTGTATTAATTAATTTGTATACTAATTTTAATTTAATTTAGGTTCGTTTTAAAGCTTATTAGAGAAACCGCAAAATTCGGTGAAAGAGCGTAAACTAAGGTGTGGGTCCTAAACTCAAAAACTTGATTGAAAATGATAATTATTATGATATAATTGATGTATTATCTTTCTGATTGGGCTTGGCTTAATAGCTAAGTAATTAAATTTGTAAGTGGCTGAATTGAGTATGTTTCGAGCTCTAACCTTTTGGCATGGTAGCACTGTTGCTAGTTTGATTGAATGATTGAATGATTGACATTGTTATAACTGGTTGGCCGATTTGATAGATGTCTGTGTTGCATGTATAGCGTGACTAGGGATGAATAAGGCTTATGCATGAAAAATTCATACAAGTGATTTGTTATGATATGTTCAAAAGACTGCTATACATTCACACAAAGAAAGGTTGTAAATGAACATGAAATTGTGATTTGTTGAATGATACCATTTTATTGGTAAATCGAAAAGTGGAATATTATTTTCATTTACTGAAAGTATTTGATAATTGAGGACATATGTTGAAAATGCCAGTTAAATGTGAAAATACTGATTTATGGCTATGTATGAGATTGTATGACATATTGTATGTGCATTGGGCCGGGTGATTTTGTGGTTGATGGAAGAGTTCCGTGATTAAGTCTGCATTTATACGTAGTCAGTGCACTGCACTTGAGTATTGAAGGGAATGACGATTTATTGCATTTTACTGGCAACTTGTCTGCATTATTAATGGTAGAATTTTTTGCATATTGTTGTTGGTGGTTTTAACCACAGTGGGCTTAAGCCTATATTGTTTTGGAGTTCGGGTGACAGGTTTTGGGGAACTCGTGGTGTGTAGTGAATGGTTTAGGTGGGAACCTTTTACATTGAATCATGCTCACAACATACTCGGATGTTATTGATTTATGATACGTATTGTATTATGTTGTATTGAATGGTATCGAAATAAGTGATTGTTACTCAAATGAATGATGACCCATGCTCATACACTGTTTGACATCTATTTGATAATGGTTATATAATGATAAGAAATCCCAATGATGGTTCTGTGTTTTTCAGTTAATGCTAACATATTTCACTGTATTTAATATTTATGTCCATTTAAATAACTGTTCGACTCACACTGAGCTTTCATAAGCTCACCCCCATAGTGTTTAACTTTTCAGGTAAACCTTGAAACTGGGATTGAACCCGACATACAGTGAATCACCTTGGACCTTGGATTATTTTTAATAAGTAATAATAAGTCTTTGTTGGTTTTGATTTGTTATTTTTAATTATTTCTGGTCTGTGGCTTGGTAAATTTTCATTTTGGGATTTTTACATGCAGGGATTACTCAGGCATAATAATCGAAAAATACGTGATATTAGGCTAATGTAAAATTTGAAATTGTTCCTAATTTTTACTTCATTGTAAAGAAATCGTTTTTGAAAAACAAATTAATAAGACAACTAGATTTCCAAAATGGCATGAATAATGGTTTTTCCGCTGCATTAGTTAACATCAAGTTTTTACAAAGTAAAATGGTGAACAAACGATTTTTCTAAAACAACACTGTCAATAATAAAATGAATCTTAAGTATAGATGACTTAATAAATTATTTTTTTTACTAACTCAAAAGTACAACTATGATTTCACTCTAAAATGAGTTTATTTAAGGTATTCAAAAGCAATGTAAGTTAGCTTAACCATTTTGATGGCTAATGTGGCCTTTTCAATCTAGCCATAATGTATAGGTCGGGTTTGGGAGGTTAAATATATACTTGTCTTTCCGTTATAAAGGTTTGAGATACTGTGTTAGATGATAGGCTCACATCCTGAGCATGTACTAAACTGGACATTGCCAACAGAAATATCTTATATGATCACCTTTAACTAATAGAATTTCTAGAAAATTCATTATTCCTACAACAACCGATATAGTAAGCCACTAGTGTCCACCAAGATAAAGTTGATAACTGCCTTAGTGCAATACCATATTCATTCAAAACAACATAGAAGATAGGGTGGAGTGGCGACTGGAAACCAATTTCTAATAGAATTAGGGGTAAAATGAAACCTATAGTGTTATTGCTTAAAAAACATTGTTCATGCCTTTGGAAGATATACGCAAATTTTGTTTCTTTAATACATCATATTCCTAGATACTGCTTCTTCTTGTCCTAGGTGGTGCTACAATTGATTTACTAAGACACTACCCTTTGTTGAGTATTTTCGAGAACCTTGGGCCCAAATGGAATAAGACTGGTTGAAGTGAGGTTTTGTTCGGTATGGCTTCAACTCCTTCCTCTTAATGTTGTTTGAACCATTTTATGGGATATTACAATAATAAAGGGAAATGAAAGAAAGGAAAGGAGTTACCTTTGAGGAAAATCTTAAACGAAAGATGAAGAATGCAAAAATGGTTTAGAGGAAAAGTTAGGGTTTTGATTGATTTGGTAAAAATGATTGAAGTAGTGTTGTGTACCCATTTTATAGAAACAAACTTGTGCAATAAGTTTATTTTGTGGAAATTGTTTAGGTTATCCAATAAAATTTCAACATCTTTCATGAAGGGGTAAGTATATAACGTTTAAATTTACATGGTAAGTGTCGAATTTTAAATTTTCCTAACTCATAGAACGCATCTAGCATGATCAGTTAGTTGTCTGATATACTTAGAATATTTCTCAAAAGTTTGAAATTTCGAGGATGAAATTTTGTTAAGGGGAGGAGAGTTGTAACACCCTAGTTCAAGAAAATCTAAAGTTTAGGGCGTATAATAGTAAATAGTTTGTCCAACATAGTATTATTCGCCCAAAAGATTGTTTTGGCACGTACGTATGGGCATATAGTAAGCGTCACTTTAGTTAGTAAGAATTAGATTCCCATTCCCTTTGTTAATCAAATGCTTGATCGATTAGCAGGTAAAGATTACTATTGTTTTCTTAACATATACTTAGGGTACCATCAAATCCTGATCCACCCAGATGACCAAGAGAAAACTTTTCACTTGCCCTTTTGGTACTTATGCCATTCGGTCTATGCAATGCTCTAGTAACCTTTATGAGATGTGTGACTGCTATCTTTGTTGATATGTGAGAAGAGGGGTTGGACGTATTCATGGATGACCTTTCAGTCTATGGAGACTCTTTTCAAGAATGTCTGGGTAACCTTGAGAAAGTTCTAAAGAGGTGAGAAGTGACTAATCTAGTGCTTAACTAGGAGAAATGCCATTTCATGGTAAAAGAAAGATTGGTTTTGGGATATTAGATATCAGGAAAATGTATAGAAGTAGACAAAGCAAAATTGAGGTTATAAAAAATCTTCCCAATCCAACAAATGTCCGAGGTGTTCAAAATTTTTTAGGCCACGTAGGATTTTACGGAAGGTTTATAAAAGACTTTACTCACATCCCTAAACCATTGAATCTACTCCTTCAGAAAGAGACACCTTTCATCTTTGACCAAAGCTGGGTCCCTATCATCGCATTAACTCAATCTAGGATTCCTTTATTAGATTTGACTCTAATCTGGTAGATTTATGTCATCCTGTTTCTAGGATTGCATGCAACTGCACTCAATTATGCTAGATCTACTCTTAAACATGTACTTTTCCTCCATTGAATTAAGCACTTTAAACATGAATTAACATCCTGGAAATATTAAAACAATAATTGAGAACAAAAGTATTTATTGCATAAAATAGAAATCAAATAATAGAATTCGTCATAGGTTTCATCCTCCCAAGTTATCTACAGAATTAGTTCATAATTCTATATAAAAACATCTCAAAGTTAGAAAAACCGCAAGAGACAAAGAAACTCATAAAAACTTTAGAAGAAATTAAAAGGAGGTATTTAATCTTGATGGGAATCTACTTCAGTGTTGGCTCCAATGGTGTTCTTTGAGTTGTTCCTTCAATATTCTCTAATGGCCCCCATATCTCTTCTTGTATTTGGTATTTATAGACTTTAGAATGCTCAGAAAGCCTAAAGATTACGTTTTTTTTGCGTGTTTGGGAAGCAGGTTGCAAAATCGACATAAGCTAGTACCTGGGCATGCATCTATCTCAATCTACTCTATTTGTCTAATTTTAGCTTGTTTTTTCTTCTTTTTGCTCCCAAATGCACACCTAAGTATAGGAACATGAATTTAAAGGATTGGGAGCATCAAATTCACCAATTTTCATAAATAATTATCTAAAAATGCATTAAGAATAGAATTAAAATATGTTAGTTTTATCATTTATCATGTGCCAAGCTTATGTTTTACTTAGTGTTATAGTTATGCTATTTACATTATGCAAATGAAATGGTAAGTTGTGTTTAAGTTGTACGAGCTAACTAAGCCTTAAATGCTTACATATTTTTTCCTATGTTTTAGAGATTACTGGAAGCTCAATTTGTTTGCTCGTCGGAGATCTATCACACTATCCAGATAAATATCGATAGTTTTCTTATGTTTTGACCAAGTTTATAATGGCATGTATAGGTTAAAATGTAATGGAATTTTGTTGAATGACTAGTGGGTGAATTAGTATGTATAAGTTGTGTAAGTTAACTTTGTTGGTTCCATTGGATGCCTTGTTAAATTTGTCATTTTGGCTAATTATGATGCATGTTTTGAATGACTGATATGGTATGTTTTGAATCGGTATGATTATGGTTAAGTTATGACTTATTTTGGAAAGTATTGAACTAGATATTGATGTTTGAAATTAGGTAAAGTTGACATGTTTAGGCAAGTTTTGATGGTTGCTTTTGAGGTGCCTTTGAATGGCATATTGGTTAGTTCAATTAGGACTTTTGGAATGGAAAATATATGTATGTTTTGACAATGTTCTAGTGCCTTGATAATGTGTGTAAAAGACCTAAATGTTCATGCATGAAATGGTATAGGGAATGGCTTGATTTTAGGAAAAATTAAGTCCACATGGCTTGAAACACAGGCATGTGACTCAGCCATGTGTGGCACACGGCCTGGTGACATAGTCGTGAGTTATCTAAGGATTCCTTTGTAAGTAGGTCAGTGAGTTACACAGCCTAGCACACAGCCTGGCACATGGGCATGTGACATGGCCATATAACCCTACTTAGAGAGTTACAGGGGTAAGGACACGGCTGGGACGCGACCATGTGTCCCTCGTTAGAAGGTTACACAACCTAAGACCTGGGCATGTGTCTCAGCCATGTGAGGCACACGGCCTGGCTCCATGGTCGTGTAACCCTTGTTTCTAAATTTGTTTGAATTTTTCCTAGGCTTTTCAAATGATTTGAAATTGGTCTCAATTTGTTTTTAAAGTATTTTTACGGCCTCGAGGGCTCATTTGGGAATGATATGTGTGTGTATGATTGATTTATGAAATGTTTATGTTATTGAATTAAATTAAGTATAAATGTTTTTATTGTACGATAATGCTCTGTAACCCTAATTTGGCGACCGAAAGCAAGTTAGAGATGTTACATTTAGTGGTATCAGAGTTACAATTTAATCAGTTCTCGAACTAAACGTAACATGTATGAAGTCAAACAATACATGCCATTATATAACCTGCGATAGTGTGATAACTCCTTACTAAAATTGAATTATGTTTTCATGTAGATAAGATACAATCCAACCGAGTCGATTTTGATAAAGTTGAAAGTAACGCGCAAGCCTCTGTTCACGGGGCAACTTCTAGTGGTAGTATGTGACAGCCCAAAGTTGACCCTAGTCGGGAAGTGGTTTCGGGACCGCTAAACCGAGTCACCGAAATGTTGAATGTGATATTTATTGTCTAGAATATGTAATTATGAATGTGTGAAAATTTCAAGCTTCGATTTAGTCGATTGCATGTGAATTTAGTCAATAGGACTTATGTGAGAAAATTTTAAAATGTGATAGGTCAATGTGTGAGGACCTATTAGTGCATGTGGACAAAGGGGGGGACTTGCATGTCAAATTTCCCCCCCTAATGAGTAGTGGCCGGCCATGACAAGGAATGATGGGCAAAACATGTCATGAAACATGTTTTTTTAATGGAAGAATAAAATAAGGAGTATGGGTAATAAAGAAATGGAAACAAAAGAAAAAAAAATGTGTGGTTGCCCCCCATTGCCGTGAGCTAAAGAGAAGAAAGGAGAAAAATTTGTGTTCATCCTTTCTCACCTTCATTTAGCCTAAATTAGAAAGAAAAACAAAGAAAAAATTTCTCATCCTTTGGTTCATCCTTGGCCAAAAATTTTAAGGAGGAAAGAAGAAGAAAGGTGAAGAGATTCGGCCATGCATGTAGCTAGGCTAAGCTCAAGAGCAAAGGGGAAATAAATCCGATAAAGGGAAGGAAAAGTGGTCGAATAGCTAGCGGAATCGTTCGACAACACCCGAGGTAAGTTCTTGAGTAAGAGAGCTTAAATTACGATGTGATTAAATCATGTTTTAAGCAAATTAAAATCATGCTCTATGAGTGGCTATTGAGCCGAATGTGCAAGGATGGTGTGTGCCTTGTGTTGAGTTTTGCTAATGAAAAAGAAATACGAATGTGCCATGAATTATTGTTAGAGGTGCATGATTAATTGAATGCTGTCCGGGCTAAGTCCCGAAGGCTTTGTGCTAAGTGAATATATCCGGACTAAGATCCGAAGGCATTTGTGCGAGATACAAATTCCGGGTTAAGCCCCGAAGGCATTTGTGCGAGATACAAATTCCGGGTTAAGCCCCGAAGGCCTTTGTGCGAGATACTAAATCCGGGTTAAGTCCCGAAGGCATTCGTGCGAGTTGTTAAATCCGGGTTATGTCCCGAAGGCATTGTGTGAGTTACTAAAACCGGGCTATGTCCCGAAGGCATTTGAACGAGGAGCTATATCCGGTTAAATCCCGAAGGTACGTGATTTGGTAATGAATGAGCTTGCTGTAAAATTCCAGCGAATACTCGAAAAACATCCCAATATGGGGATATGTTACGTATGTGTTGAATTTAATCGAGCCCTTACAAATAAATGTTCGCTCAGTTGATAAACGAGCTACCGGCCTTCGACTAAGTTAGTTTATTGTGTATGTACATAAGGGTTGTTAATGTTGTGAAGCAAGTTTGATATCGGTAAATTGCGTATTATGAAATATTCCGTTTAGCTAAATGTGTGCTATTCTTTGTGTATGCTGGAATTCCTTGCTCAAAACTTACTAAGCATAAATTGCTTACTCGTTACATTGCTCCTCTGTTTTATAGATTTTTGGTTCTCCAGCTATCGGACTCGGGATCTTGAAGTCGAAGTCGCCCACACTATCAAAGGCTCTTTTGGGTACTATTTTGGTTGAATTTTGATATGGCATGTATAGGACTACCCATTGTTGTCTTTCGAGTACTTTATGAAATGTATAAGTGTACAGCCATGCGAAAATGGCTTGTAGAAGTGGAGTATGGCATTAGACCATTCGTGTTTATGAATGTATAAATGGTTTCATGATGTAAATATAGTTGGAATGGAAGTGTTGAGCAAATGATCAGCCATTGGAATGGCTAAGTATGATCATATGTGGGCATATGTATGACAAGGCCCTAGTTGGTCCATGAAACCCCGAAAATAGGTAAGGTTTACTTTGAAAACAGAGGCTGACAGCAGCAGTGGTGTGGATTGGAAAAATCACAAGAATTTGTAGGAGTGGAATTAAATAGTGAATAAATTATGTAATCGAACCTTGATGAATCTACTTTCATATGAAAGTAACGAAACAATCATATGAACAGTACAGTAAGAGATATTCAGGTTCTTGTGGGACAGGGCCAGAACAGTTTCTGGATTCCCTGTTCCGACGTTGGAAATTCACTATAAATTGACCAGAGATAATTAGGAGTCATACCATATATGTATGGATTCCTCTCTGAGTCTAGTTTCCATAGAAACAAACGGCATCAGTATTGAAGCTCTGTGCGGAGAGATATCCAAGTCGTAATGAGCAAAGGTCAGTGTAGTCGACCCCTGTAACATGGGAGACTTTGACTAATAAACTGTACTAATTGGCCCGACCAAAAATTCTAGAAAAAAATACATAGATGGGACATGAGTCTAGTTTCAGGGAAAAATCACAAAACTGATTTTCGAGTTGTGAAACTCAAGATATGATTTTTGAAGCGACTAGTACTCAGACTGGGCAGTGTCTGGAAAAATTTTTCAAAGTTTGTTAACATCTCGTGTCCGACTCCAGTGTCGGTCTCGGGTTCGGGGTGTTACATTAAATTGGTATCAGAGCTACGGTTTAGTCGATTCTAGGACTACCGTAATGTGTTGGGTCTAGCTATACATGCCATTTTATGTGATTACTTGATAGTGTGGTGATTTCTGACAATTGTAAATGTGTTTATAGTAATGGATCCCGATCGTGACCGAGAGGTAGCTGATGATCTTGAGAGTGTAGCGCCTGCTCCCGCACAAGGGACAGTGCCGGCAGACTCTCAACCTAATGCTAGTAATCCGAATGATGAAGCTAGACAAGCATTCTATAGCGTGATGAATGATTGGTTCAACCAATACATTCGAACTAATATGGCTGTTCCACAACCTCCATTCCCGACAAATACTACCCCCGCACCTACAATACCACCGGTAACGGACCAAATAAGGTCAAATAAGCCCCCAGTTGACAGAATCCGAAAACATGGGGCTACTGAATTTAAGGCTATGGATAGCGATGATGCCGAGCAAGCTGAATTTTGGCTGGACAACACTATCCGGGTACTCGATGAGCTATCTTGTACACCCGATGAATGCCTAAAGTGTGCTATCTCCTTGCTACGTGATTCTGCCTACTATTGGTGGAGTACTCTGACTTCTGTTGTGCCCCGAGAGCAAGTAACTTGGGAGTTTTTCCAAACTGAGTTTCGGAAAAAGTATATCAGTCAGAGATTTGTTGATCAAAAACGGAAGGAATTTCTTGAGCTTAAGCAAGGCTCCATGTCGGTTACTGATTACGAGCGAAAATTTGTTAGACTTAGCAAATACGCTCGGGAATGTGTTTCGTCCGAAGCTATTATGTGTAAACGCTTCGAGGATGGGCTGAATGAAGATATAAAAATGTTCGTTGGCGTTCTTGAAATACGAGAGTTCGTGGTACTTGTTGAACGAGCTTGTAAAGCCGAAGAGCTTAGAAAAGAAAAGCAAAGAGTTGATGAGGGAACTGGAGAGTTTCGTAAAAGATCCTCGGGAAGGTCTCTTCAACAAGCATCGAAGAGATTTCGAGATGATGCGGGCCAGTTTAGAGGCACTTCGGGCCTTTTTAGACGAGATCGTGATCGACCCCTTGTGGATACACGAGGCACTTCGGTCGCCAGTGTTGGGAATGAACGTCGAGATAGAACGAAATGTCGATATTGCGGTAAATGGCATTCGGGGAGTTGTAGATTCCCTGACCGCTCCTGTTACAAGTGCGGATCAGTTGACCACTTCATTAAAGATTGCCCGAGGTTGTTTGAACAGAATGAAAATCAGAGTGGGAAACCGGGTGCTACCACTGCTCGAGGTAGACCATCTGGAAATACGGGCAATGCTAGTGGTGGTCAGAGAGGTTCTAGAGGTGATATAACCAGATCCGAAGCTCGTGCGCCTGCTAGAGCTTATGCTATACGTGCCCGCGAGGATACTTCTTTGCCTGATGTTATTACCGGTACATTCACTCTCTTTGATACTAAAGTAATTGCTTTGATTGACCCCGGTTCTACTCATTCTTACATATGTGAAACCTTAGCATCCAGTAAGACTTTACCTATTGAGTCTACTGAGTTTGTAATTCGAGTGTCAAATCCCTTGGGTCATTACGTGCTTGTCGACAAAGTGTGTGAGAAATGTCCCCTGGAAATTCGAGGTTCCTGTTTTCCGGCGGACTTGATGCTTTTGCCGTTTGATGAATTTGATGTTATCCTTGGTTTGGATTGGTTGACCGCGCATGATGCGATTGTGAATTGCAAGAGCAAGACTATTGATTTGAGGTGCGCAAATAACGAAGTAGTCCGAATTGAGTCTGCGGACTTGGAGGGGATGCCAGCTGTAATATCAGCAATGTTGGCACAGAAATATGTAAGAAAAGGGTGCGAAGCATACCTTGCGTATGTACTTGATGACAAAGAATTAGAAAAGAAACCCGAATCTGTGCCGATGGTTTGTGAATACCCGGATGTTTTTCCGGAAGAATTGCCGGGTTTACCACCTGTTCGGGAGATAGAGTTTGGTATTGAGCTTGCACCTAGGACTACGCCGATTTCGATAGCCCCATATCGTATGGCACCAACCGAGTTAAAAGAGTTAAAAGCTCAGTTGCAAGAATTGACGGATAGAGGTTTTGCGCGACCAAGCTTCTCACCTTGGGGTGCACCAGTATTGTTCGTGAAAAAGAAGGACGGAACCATGAGGTTGTGTATTGACTATCGTCAACTGAATAAAGTGACGATAAAGAATAAATATTCGTTGCCGCGCATCGATGATTTGTTCGACCAACTGAAGGGAGCCACAGTGTTCTCAAAAATAGATTTGAGATCGGGCTATTATCAGTTGCGAATTCGAGAATCGGACATACCAAAAAAAAAAAAAACTGCCTTCAGAACGAGATATGGTCACTATGAATTCTTAGTGATGCCGTTTGGGCTCACTAATGCCCCTGCGGTATTTATGGATTTGATGAATCGGATCTTCAGACCATATTTGGATCGGTTCGTAGTTGTGTTCATTGATGACATTTTGGTCTATTCAAGAGATGAGACCGAACATACTGAGCATCTGAGGCTAGTGCTGCAAATTTTGCGGGAGAAGCAGTTATATGCTAAGTTCAGTAAGTGAGAGTTCTGGTTAAGAGAGGTTAGCTTCTTGGGTCATGTGGTATCCGCGTCGGGTATTCGAGTTGACCCGAACAAAATTTCAGCCATACTTGACTGGAAACCTCCGAGAAATATTACTGAGGTTCGGAGCTTTTTGGTGCTCGCCGGTTATTACCGACGATTTGTCAAAGGTTTCTCGATGATAGCCACACCAATGACGAAGCTACTTCAAAAGGACGTTAAGTTCGAATGGACGGAGAAGTGTCAGAAAAGTTTTGATCAACTGAAAACTCACTTGACTGAAGCTCCAATTTTAGTGCAACCCGAATCGGGTAAAGAGTTTGTCATTTATAGTGACGCATCCCTACTTGGGTTGGGTTGCGTATTGATGCAAGACGGTCGAGTTGTGGCCTATGCGTCGAGACAATTGAAGTCACACGAGAGAAATTATCTGACCCATGATCTCGAATTAGCCGCCATCGTATTTGCTTTGAAAATATGGCGACATCATTTGTTTGGTGAGAAGTGCCATGTATTTTCGGATCACAAAAGTCTCAAATATTTGATGACTCAACGAGACTTGAATCTGCGACAAAGACGTTGGCTTGAGTTGTTGAAAGATTACGAGCTTGTCATTGATTACCACCCGGGAAGGGCTAACGTGGTTGCGGACGCCTTAAGCCGGAAGTCATTGTTTGCTTTACGAGCGATGAATGTGCATTTGTCTGTTCTACCAGACAATGTGTTGGTAGCTGAATTAAAAGCTAAACCATTATTGACTCACCAAATTCGTGAAGCCCAGAAAGTCGATGATGAATTGGTTGCAAAACGGGCTAAGTGTGTTCCGAACGAGGAATCGGAGTTTCAAATTGATGATGATGATTGTTTGAGGTTCAGAAATCGTTTGTGTGTTCCAAGGAATTCGGAACTCATTTTGATGATTCTGAACGAAGCCCATTGTAGCCAAATGTCAATTCACCCGGGGAGTACGAAAATGTACAACGATTTGAAACGTCGATTTTGGTGGCATGGTATGAAACGAGACATCTCCGACTTTGTTTCGAGATGTTTAATATGTCAACAAGTGAAAGCGGAACATCAAGTGCCTTCAAGATTACTTCAGCCGATCATGATACCCGAGTGGAAATGGGATCGAGTCACAATGGACTTTGTGTCCGGACTGCCATTGTCAACTAGTAAGAAGGATGCGATTTGGGTTGTTGTCGATAGACTGACTAAGTCGGCTCACTTTATCCCCGTGTGTATGGATTTTTCATTGGAAAGACTAGCTGAATTGTACGTTTCTCAAATTGTGAGATTACACGGGGTACCTGTTTCTATCGTGTCGGAGAGAGATCCGAGATTCACCTCACGATTTTGGAAGAAATTGCAAGAAGCTCTGGGTACCAAGCTGCATTTTAGCACTGCTTTTCACCCCTAAACCGATGGTCAATCCGAGCGGATAATTCAGATACTTGAGGATATGTTGAGATGTTGCATCCTCGAGTTCAGTAGTTCATGGGAACGGTATTTACCTTTGATTGAATTCGCTTACAACAATAGTTTTCAATCAAGTATTAAGATGGACCTTACGAGGCTTTGTACGGTCGTAAATGCCGTACACCATTGTTTTGGACCGAGCTCAGTGAAAGTAAAATTTTCGGAGTTGATTTGATTAAAGATGCTGAACGGAAGAAAAGGTAATCCGTGAAAGTCTGAAGGTAGCCACAGATCGTCAGAAGTCGTACGCGGATTTGAAACGAAAAGACATCGAGTATCAGGTGGGAGACAAAGTGTTCCTTAAGGTTCACCTTGGAAAAAGATACTCAGGTTTGGCCATAAGGGCAAGTTGAGCCCGAGATTCATTGGGCCGTACGAAATCTCCGAACGAGTTGGTCCGGTTGCGTATAGATTGATTTGCCCCGGAGCTTGAAAAGATTCATGACGTCTTTCATGTTTCGATGCTTCGACGCTATCGATCTGATCCATCGCACATAATTAGCCATCAGAGTTGAAATTAAGTCGACATGAGCTATGAAGAAGAACCGATGCTATTACTCGTAATGAGGTTCGAAA
>NC_053429.1:69738229-69800308 GCF_007990345.1 Gossypium hirsutum | reverse complement strand
GATTCGACAAATCCGAAGGTAATCTGAGTAGAGAGCTTAAATTACGATGTGATTAATCATGTTTTAAGCAAATTAAAATCATGCTCTATGAGTGGCTATTGAGCCGAATGTGCAAGGATGGTGTGTGCCTTGTGTTGAGTTTTGCTAATGAAAAAGAAATACGAATGTGCCATGAATTATTGTTAGAGGTGCATGATTAATTGAATGCTGTCCGGGCTAAGTCCCGAAGGCTTTGTGCTAAGTGAATATATCCGGACTAAGATCCGAAGGCATTTGTGCGAGATACAAATTCCGGGTTAAGCCCCGAAGGCATTTGTGCGAGATACAAATTCCGGGTTAAGCCCCGAAGGCCTTTGTGCGAGATACTAAATCCGGGTTAAGTCCCGAAGGCATTCGTGCGAGTTGTTAAATCCGGTTATGTCCCGAAGGCATTGTGTGAGTTACTAAAACCGGGCTATGTCCCGAAGGCATTTGAACGAGGAGCTATATCCGGTTAAATCCCGAAGGTACGTGATTTGGTAATGAATGAGCTTGCTGTAAAATTTCCAGCGAATACTCGAAAAAACATCCCAATATGGGGATATGTTACGTATGTGTTGAATTTAATCGAGCCCTTACAAATAAATGTTCGCTCAGTTGATAAACGAGCTACCGGCCTCGACTAAGTTAGTTTATTGTGTATGTACATAAGGGTTGTTAATGTTGTGAAGCAAGTTTGATATCGGTAAATTGCGTATTATGAAATATTCCGTTTAGCTAAATGTGTGCTATTCTTTGTGTATGCTGGAATTCCTTGCTCAAAACTTACTAAGCATAAATTGCTTACTCGTTACATTGCTCCTCTGTTTTATAGATTTTTGGTTCTCCAGCTATCGGACTCGGGATCTTGAAGTCGAAGTCGCCCACACTATCAAAGGCTCTTTTGGGTACTATTTTGGTTGAATTTTGATATGGCATGTATAGGACTACCCATTGTTGTCTTTCGAGTACTTTATGAAATGTATAAGTGTACAGCCATGCGAAAATGGCTTGTAGAAGTGGAGTATGGCATTAGACCATTCGTGTTTATGAATGTATAAATGGTTTCATGATGTAAATATAGTTGGAATGGAAGTGTTGAGCAAATGATCAGCCATTGGAATGGCTAAGTATGATCATATGTGGGCATATGTATGACAAGGCCCTAGTTGGTCCATGAAACCCCGAAAATAGGTAAGGTTTACTTTGAAAACAGAGGCTGACAGCAGCAGTGGTGTGGATTGGAAAAATCACAAGAATTTGTAGGAGTGGAATTAAATAGTGAATAAATTATGTAATCGAACCTTGATGAATCTACTTTCATATGAAAGTAACGAAACAATCATATGAACAGTACAGTAAGAGATATTCAGGTTCTTGTGGGACAGGGCCAGAACAGTTTCTGGATTCCCTGTTCCGACGTTGGAAATTCACTATAAATTGACCAGAGATAATTAGGAGTCATACCATATATGTATGGATTCCTCTCTGAGTCTAGTTTCCATAGAAACAAACGGCATCAGTATTGAAGCTCTGTGCGGAGAGATATCCAAGTCGTAATGAGCAAAGGTCAGTGTAGTCGACCCCTGTAACATGGGAGACTTTGACTAATAAACTGTACTAATTGGCCCGACCAAAAATTCTAGAAAAAAATACATAGATGGGACATGAGTCTAGTTTCAGGGAAAAATCACAAAACTGATTTTCGAGTTGTGAAACTCAAGATATGATTTTTGAAGCGACTAGTACTCAGACTGGGCAGTGTCTGGAAAAATTTTTCAAAGTTTGTTAACATCTCGTGTCCGACTCCGTGTCGGTCTCGGGTTCGGGGTGTTACATTAAATTGGTATCAGAGCTACGGTTTAGTCGATTCTAGGACTACCGTAATGTGTTGGGTCTAGCTATACATGCCATTTTATGTGATTACTTGATAGTGTGGTGATTTCTGACAATTGTAAATGTGTTTATAGTAATGGATCCCGATCGTGACCGAGAGGTAGCTGATGATCTTGAGAGTGTAGCGCCTGCTCCCGCACAAGGGACAGTGCCGGCAGACTCTCAACCTAATGCTAGTAATCCGAATGATGAAGCTAGACAAGCATTCTATAGCGTGATGAATGATTGGTTCAACCAATACATTCGAACTAATATGGCTGTTCCACAACCTCCATTCCCGACAAATACTACCCCCGCACCTACAATACCACCGGTAACGGACCAAATAAGGTCAAATAAGCCCCCAGTTGACAGAATCCGAAAACATGGGGCTACTGAATTTAAGGCTATGGATAGCGATGATGCCGAGCAAGCTGAATTTTGGCTGGACAACACTATCCGGGTACTCGATGAGCTATCTTGTACACCCGATGAATGCCTAAAGTGTGCTATCTCCTTGCTACGTGATTCTGCCTACTATTGGTGGAGTACTCTGACTTCTGTTGTGCCCCGAGAGCAAGTAACTTGGGAGTTTTCCAAACTGAGTTTCGGAAAAAGTATATCAGTCAGAGATTTGTTGATCAAAAACGGAAGGAATTTCTTGAGCTTAAGCAAGGCTCCATGTCGGTTACTGATTACGAGCGAAAATTTGTTAGACTTAGCAAATACGCTCGGGAATGTGTTTCGTCCGAAGCTATTATGTGTAAACGCTTCGAGGATGGGCTGAATGAAGATATAAAAATGTTCGTTGGCGTTCTTGAAATACGAGAGTTCGTGGTACTTGTTGAACGAGCTTGTAAAGCCGAAGAGCTTAGAAAAGAAAAGCAAAGAGTTGATGAGGGAACTGGAGAGTTTCGTAAAAGATCCTCGGGAAGGTCTCTTCAACAAGCATCGAAGAGATTTCGAGATGATGCGGGCCAGTTTAGAGGCACTTCGGGCCTTTTTAGACGAGATCGTGATCGACCCCTTGTGGATACACGAGGCACTTCGGTCGCCAGTGTTGGGAATGAACGTCGAGATAGAACGAAATGTCGATATTGCGGTAAATGGCATTCGGGGAGTTGTAGATTCCCTGACCGCTCCTGTTACAAGTGCGGATCAGTTGACCACTTCATTAAAGATTGCCCGAGGTTGTTTGAACAGAATGAAAATCAGAGTGGGAAACCGGGTGCTACCACTGCTCGAGGTAGACCATCTGGAAATACGGGCAATGCTAGTGGTGGTCAGAGAGGTTCTAGAGGTGATATAACCAGATCCGAAGCTCGTGCGCCTGCTAGAGCTTATGCTATACGTGCCCGCGAGGATACTTCTTTGCCTGATGTTATTACCGGTACATTCACTCTCTTTGATACTAAAGTAATTGCTTTGATTGACCCCGGTTCTACTCATTCTTACATATGTGAAACCTTAGCATCCAGTAAGACTTTACCTATTGAGTCTACTGAGTTTGTAATTCGAGTGTCAAATCCCTTGGGTCATTACGTGCTTGTCGACAAAGTGTGTGAGAAATGTCCCCTGGAAATTCGAGGTTCCTGTTTTCCGGCGGACTTGATGCTTTTGCCGTTTGATGAATTTGATGTTATCCTTGGTTTGGATTGGTTGACCGCGCATGATGCGATTGTGAATTGCAAGAGCAAGACTATTGATTTGAGGTGCGCAAATAACGAAGTAGTCCGAATTGAGTCTGCGGACTTGGAGGGGATGCCAGCTGTAATATCAGCAATGTTGGCACAGAAATATGTAAGAAAAGGGTGCGAAGCATACCTTGCGTATGTACTTGATGACAAAGAATTAGAAAAGAAACCCGAATCTGTGCCGATGGTTTGTGAATACCCGGATGTTTTTCCGGAAGAATTGCCGGGTTTACCACCTGTTCGGGAGATAGAGTTTGGTATTGAGCTTGCACCTAGGACTACGCCGATTTCGATAGCCCCATATCGTATGGCACCAACCGAGTTAAAAGAGTTAAAAGCTCAGTTGCAAGAATTGACGGATAGAGGTTTTGCGCGACCAAGCTTCTCACCTTGGGGTGCACCAGTATTGTTCGTGAAAAAGAAGGACGGAACCATGAGGTTGTGTATTGACTATCGTCAACTGAATAAAGTGACGATAAAGAATAAATATTCGTTGCCGCGCATCGATGATTTGTTCGACCAACTGAAGGGAGCCACAGTGTTCTCAAAAATAGATTTGAGATCGGGCTATTATCAGTTGCGAATTCGAGAATCGGACATACCAAAAAAAAAAAAAAACTGCCTTCAGAACGAGATATGGTCACTATGAATTCTTAGTGATGCCGTTTGGGCTCACTAATGCCCCTGCGGTATTTATGGATTTGATGAATCGGATCTTCAGACCATATTTGGATCGGTTCGTAGTTGTGTTCATTGATGACATTTTGGTCTATTCAAGAGATGAGACCGAACATACTGAGCATCTGAGGCTAGTGCTGCAAATTTTGCGGGAGAAGCAGTTATATGCTAAGTTCAGTAAGTGAGAGTTCTGGTTAAGAGAGGTTAGCTTCTTGGGTCATGTGGTATCCGCGTCGGGTATTCGAGTTGACCCGAACAAAATTTCAGCCATACTTGACTGGAAACCTCCGAGAAATATTACTGAGGTTCGGAGCTTTTTGGTGCTCGCCGGTTATTACCGACGATTTGTCAAAGGTTTCTCGATGATAGCCACACCAATGACGAAGCTACTTCAAAAGGACGTTAAGTTCGAATGGACGGAGAAGTGTCAGAAAAGTTTTGATCAACTGAAAACTCACTTGACTGAAGCTCCAATTTTAGTGCAACCCGAATCGGGTAAAGAGTTTGTCATTTATAGTGACGCATCCCTACTTGGGTTGGGTTGCGTATTGATGCAAGACGGTCGAGTTGTGGCCTATGCGTCGAGACAATTGAAGTCACACGAGAGAAATTATCTGACCCATGATCTCGAATTAGCCGCCATCGTATTTGCTTTGAAAATATGGCGACATCATTTGTTTGGTGAGAAGTGCCATGTATTTTCGGATCACAAAAGTCTCAAATATTTGATGACTCAACGAGACTTGAATCTGCGACAAAGACGTTGGCTTGAGTTGTTGAAAGATTACGAGCTTGTCATTGATTACCACCCGGGAAGGGCTAACGTGGTTGCGGACGCCTTAAGCCGGAAGTCATTGTTTGCTTTACGAGCGATGAATGTGCATTTGTCTGTTCTACCAGACAATGTGTTGGTAGCTGAATTAAAAGCTAAACCATTATTGACTCACCAAATTCGTGAAGCCCAGAAAGTCGATGATGAATTGGTTGCAAAACGGGCTAAGTGTGTTCCGAACGAGGAATCGGAGTTTCAAATTGATGATGATGATTGTTTGAGGTTCAGAAATCGTTTGTGTGTTCCAAGGAATTCGGAACTCATTTTGATGATTCTGAACGAAGCCCATTGTAGCCAAATGTCAATTCACCCGGGGAGTACGAAAATGTACAACGATTTGAAACGTCGATTTTGGTGGCATGGTATGAAACGAGACATCTCCGACTTTGTTTCGAGATGTTTAATATGTCAACAAGTGAAAGCGGAACATCAAGTGCCTTCAAGATTACTTCAGCCGATCATGATACCCGAGTGGAAATGGGATCGAGTCACAATGGACTTTGTGTCCGGACTGCCATTGTCAACTAGTAAGAAGGATGCGATTTGGGTTGTTGTCGATAGACTGACTAAGTCGGCTCACTTTATCCCCGTGTGTATGGATTTTTCATTGGAAAGACTAGCTGAATTGTACGTTTCTCAAATTGTGAGATTACACGGGGTACCTGTTTCTATCGTGTCGGAGAGAGATCCGAGATTCACCTCACGATTTTGGAAGAAATTGCAAGAAGCTCTGGGTACCAAGCTGCATTTTAGCACTGCTTTTCACCCCTAAACCGATGGTCAATCCGAGCGGATAATTCAGATACTTGAGGATATGTTGAGATGTTGCATCCTCGAGTTCAGTAGTTCATGGGAACGGTATTTACCTTTGATTGAATTCGCTTACAACAATAGTTTTCAATCAAGTATTAAGATGGCACCTTACGAGGCTTTGTACGGTCGTAAATGCCGTACACCATTGTTTTGGACCGAGCTCAGTGAAAGTAAAATTTTCGGAGTTGATTTGATTAAAGATGCTGAACGGAAAGAAAAGGTAATCCGTGAAAGTCTGAAGGTAGCCACAGATCGTCAGAAGTCGTACGCGGATTTGAAACGAAAAGACATCGAGTATCAGGTGGGAGACAAAGTGTTCCTTAAGGTTTCACCTTGGAAAAAGATACTCAGGTTTGGCCATAAGGGCAAGTTGAGCCCGAGATTCATTGGGCCGTACGAAATCTCCGAACGAGTTGGTCCGGTTGCGTATAGATTGATTTTGCCCCCGGAGCTTGAAAAGATTCATGACGTCTTTCATGTTTCGATGCTTCGACGCTATCGATCTGATCCATCGCACATAATTAGCCCATCAGAGGTTGAAATTCAAGTCGACATGAGCTATGAAGAAGAACCGATGCGTATCCTAGCTCGTGAAGTGAAGGAGTTGCGAAACAAAAGAGTTCCGCTAGTAAAGGTGTTATGGCTCAAACACGGGATCGAGGAAGCTACTTGGGAGACCGAGAGCTCGATGAAAGAACGATACCCAAACCTATTTACCGGTAAGATTTTCGGGGACGAAAATTTCTTAAGTGGGGGAGAGTTGTGACAGCCCAAAGTTGACCCTAGTCGGGAAGTGGTTTCGGGACCGCTAAACCGAGTCACCGAAATGTTGAATGTGATATTTATTGTCTAGAATATGTAATTATGAATGTGTGAAAATTTCAAGCTTCGATTTAGTCGATTGCATGTGAATTTAGTCAATAGGACTTATGTGAGAAAATTTTAAAATGTGATAGGTCAATGTGTGAGGACCTATTAGTGCATGTGGACAAAGGGGGGGACTTGCATGTCAAATTTCCCCCCCCTAATGAGTAGTGGCCGGCCATGACAAGGAATGATGGGCAAAACATGTCATGAAACATGTTTTGTTAATGGAAGAATAAAATAAGGAGTATGGGTAATAAAGAAATGGAAACAAAAGAAAAAAAAAATGTGTGGTTGCCCCCCATTGCCGTGAGCTAAAGAGAAGAAAGGAGAAAAATTTGTGTTCATCCTTTCTCACCTTCATTTAGCCTAAATTAGAAAGAAAAACAAAGAAAAAAATTTCTCATCCTTTGGTTCATCCTTGGCCAAAAATTTTAAGGAGGAAAGAAGAAGAAAGGTGAAGAGATTCGGCCATGCATGTAGCTAGGCTAAGCTCAAGAGCAAAGGGGAAACAAATCCGATAAAGGGAAGGAAAAAGTGGTCGAATAGCTAGCGGAATCGTTCGACAACACCCGAGGTAAGTTCTTGAGTAAGAGAGCTTAAATTACGATGTGATTAAATCATGTTTTAAGCAAATTAAAATCATGCTCTATGAGTGGCTATTGAGCCGAATGTGCAAGGATGGTGTGTGCCTTGTGTTGAGTTTTGCTAATGAAAAAGAAATACGAATGTGCCATGAATTATTGTTAGAGGTGTATGATTAATTGAATGCTGTCCGGGCTAAGTCCCGAAGGCTTTGTGCTAAGTGAATATATCCGGACTAAGATCCGAAGGCATTTGTGCGAGATACAAATTCCGGGTTAAGCCCCGAAGGCATTTGTGCGAGATACAAATTCCGGGTTAAGCCCCGAAGGCCTTTGTGCGAGATACTAAATCCGGGTTAAGTCCCGAAGGCATTCGTGCGAGTTGTTAAATCCGGGTTATGTCCCGAAGGCATTGTGTGAGTTACTAAAACCGGGCTATGTCCCGAAGGCATTTGAACGAGGAGCTATATCCGGTTAAATCCCGAAGGTACGTGATTTGGTAATGAATGAGCTTGCTGTAAAATTCCAGCGAATACTCGAAAAACATCCCAATATGGGGATATGTTACGTATGTGTTGAATTTAATCGAGCCCTTACAAATAAATGTTCGCTCAGTTGATAAACGAGCTACCGGCCTTCGGCTAAGTTAGTTTATTGTGTATGTACATAAGGGTTGTTAATGTTGTGAAGCAAGTTTGATATCGGTAAATTGCGTATTATGAAATATTCCGTTTAGCTAAATGTGTGCTATTCTTTGTGTATGCTGGAATTCCTTGCTCAAAACTTACTAAGCATAAATTGCTTACTCGTTACATTGCTCCTCTGTTTTATAGATTTTTGGTTCTCCAGCTATCGGACTCGGGATCTTGAAGTCGAAGTCGCCCACACTATCAAAGGCTCTTTTGGGTACTATTTTGGTTGAATTTTGATATGGCATGTATAGGACTACCCATTGTTGTCTTTCGAGTACTTTATGAAATGTATAAGTGTACAGCCATGCGAAAATGGCTTGTAGAAGTGGAGTATGGCATTAGACCATTCGTGTTTATGAATGTATAAATGGTTTCATGATGTAACTATAGTTGGAATGGAAGTGTTGAGCAAATGATCAGCCATTGGAATGGCTAAGTATGATCATATGTGGGCATATGTATGACAAGGCCCTAGTTGGTCCATGAAACCCCGAAAATAGGTAAGGTTTACTTTGAAAACAGAGGCTGACAGCAGCAGTGGTGTGGATTGGAAAAATCACAAGAATTCGTAGGAGTGGAATTAAATAGTGAATAAATTATGTAATCGAACCTTGATGAATCTACTTTCATATGAAAGTAACAAAACAATCATATGAACAGTACAGTAAGAGATATTCAGGTTCTTGTGGGACAGGGCCAGAACAGTTTCTGGATTCCCTGTTCCGACGTTGGAAATTCACTATAAATTGACCAGAGATAATTAGGAGTCATACCATATATGTATGGATTCCTCTCTGAGTCTAGTTTCCATAGAAACAAACGGCATCAGTATTGAAGCTTTGTGCAGAGAGATATCCAAGTCGTAATGAGCAAAGGTCAGTGTAGTCGACCCCTGTAACATGGGAGACTTTGACTAATAAACTGTACTAATTGGCCCGACCAAAAATTCTAGAAAAAAATACATAGATGGGGACATGAGTCTAGTTTCAGGGAAAAATCACAAAACAGATTTTCGAGTTGTGAAACTCAAGATATGATTTTTGAAGCGACTAGTACTCAGACTGGGCAGTGTCTGGAAAAATTTTTCAAAGTTTGTTAACATCTCGTGTCCGACTCCGGTGTCGGTCTCGGGTTCGGGGTGTTACATAGTAGGCTCGTATCTAAGGGCTGAGGAGGAGAGACTAAAGAAGCCTTCTTCTAGATGATGTCTGAATGGTTTTTAGAGTTCGTGAGAATGAACCCAATGGCTCAAAGACCTCCACCTCCACCCTTTCCCCAACTGGTCCCTATAGTTGCTTATGCTTTGGAACCAGTATGAGTAAACAAGCCTCCAGTTGATAAAATTTGAAAGTATGGGCTGATGAGTTTTGTGGTACTATCAAGACAATCCAGAGAGATCGAGTTCTAGTTAGAAACCACAATGAGAGTTTTTGATGAATTATCATGTACACCAGTTGAATGCTTGAGATGCGTTGTTTCTCTGTTGAAAGATTCAACTTATCAATGGTGGAACACCTTGATCGCGATAGTACCGATGGATCATGTAAAGTAGGAATTCTTCCTGATAGAGTTTAAAAAGAAATATGTAAGTTATATGTTTCTCGATAAGAAACTCAAAGAATTTTTAGAGTTGAAACATGCCCGAATGTCAGTGGTCGAGTATTAAAAAGAATTTGTGCAACTTAGGAAATATGCTTAAGAATGCGTACCATCTTAAGCTGTTATATGCACGCGGTTTGAAGACAGTCTAAATAAAGATAGTAAGTTGCTAGTAGGGATTATTTAAACTAAAAGAATTCGTTGTTTTGGTTGGTAGGTCACAAAATGCTGAATAACTCATCAAAGCAAAAAAGAAAAGTAGATTTAGAGGCTTGTGATATAGGAAAACGACCTATGCGAAAATCATTCTTATCTCCATCAAAAAAATCAAAAGAATTTCATAGTCACTATTCAGCTTTGGTGGGTTATTTTGGGAAAGATCGAGGAAAACATTATTCGAGCTCAAAACCTCAGGCTACATCCGTAGCAACTGTGGGTGGTATTAGGAAGAAAAAGCCTAAATGTCAGCAACGTAATAGATGACACTTTGGAATGTAGATTGAAACACGGGTCATGTCTTAAATGTGATTCATATGATCATTATCTTAGAGATTACCCAGAAAGGTCTAATAAAGAAAAGGCTTAGAATACTTGTTCGGGTAATATTGCTGCAAGAGGGAGATAACCCCAAAACATTGGAAATGCGGGTAATAGTCAAAGTGGAACAAAATATTCTACTGATAGATTTGAGGTATGGGAACCAGCTAAGGCTAACGCGATTCATGTTCAAGAGGAAGCTTTAGCACCTGATGTGATCATCGGTACATTTTCTATCTCTAATGTATGCACAACTTAGTGTCAACTAAAAAAAACTTTTTGAGTCTTTTGAACTTGCGGTTAAAGTAACCTTTTAAGTCAGCATGTATTAGTTGATAATGTTTGTAAAAATTGTCATTTAATGGTTCAAGGCTACAACTTTCTAGCTCATTTGATGTTATTTCACTTTATTGAGGTTAATGTGATTTTGGGTATGGACTGGTTAACTCTGCGTGATGCTATTGTAAACTGTAGATGAAAGTATATTATGTTAAAGTGTCAGAATGGTGAAACACTTTGAATTGAATCAGATAGATTGGATGGTACATCTAATGTTATTTCAGCTATAATGGCACAAAAATATGTTAGGAAGGGTTGTGAAGCGTATCTTGCCTATATATTTGATTCTAAAGTTATAGAATTGAAGTTAGAATCAGTTTCGATTGTATGTGAGTTCACAGATGTATTTCGAGAAGAATTTCCAGGGTTGCCACTGATCAGAGAGTTTGAGTTTGCTATTGAATTAATGTTAGGAGCATCCCTAATATCGATAGCTCCATATAGAATGGCACCTACAGAATTAAAATAGTTGAAGGCATAGTTGCAAGAGTTGAAAGATAGGGGTTTTGCTCGGCCCAATTTTTCTTTTTGGGGCGCTCTTGTGTTTTTTGTCAAGAAAAGAGATGGGTCAACGCAATTGTGTATCGACTACCAATAACTTAACAAAGTCATAATCAAGAACAAATATCATTTACCAGATATTGATGATTTGTTTAATTAGTTGAAAGGTGCGACAATGTTTTAAAGATCGATCTTTGTTTTAGTTATTATCAACTATGGGTTAAAGACTCTGATGTGCCAAAAATTGCCTCTAGAACCAGGTATAGACATTATGAATTTCTTGTTAGGCAATTTGGTTTGACCAGTGCACCTACAGTGTTTATGGACTTGATGAATAGAACATTCAAATAGTTCTTAGATAGATTTCTTGTGTTTATTGATGACATTGTGATCTATTCATGAGATAAGATAGAGTATGCCCAGCATTTGAGAATTTTTTTGTAAACCTTATGCAAAAAACAAATGTTCACTAAGTTTAGCAAAAATGAGTTTTGGCTTTGAGAAGTCAGATTTTTGGGACACGTAGTATCAGTAAACAATATTAGAGTTGGTCCAAGTCAAATTTTAGTTGTAGTAGTCTAGAAACCTTCGAGAAATATGTCAAAAGCCAGAAGTTTTCTGGGTTTAGCCAGATATTATAGAAGATTTGTTAAAGGATTTTCGATGATTGCTACACCATTGACGAAACTACTGCAAAAAGATGTCAAGTTCAAATGGTCTGAAAAGTGTTAGGAAATTTTTAATTAGTCAAAAGTGTTGTTAACTGAGGTACCTGTCTTAGTTCAACCAGAATCTGATAAAGAGTTTGTGATTTATAGTGATGCTTCATTGAATGGTTTAGGTTGTGTTTTGATGCAAGAAGGCAAAGTGATAGCATATGTTTCTCGACAGTTGAAATCACACAAAAGAATTATCCGACTGAAGATTTAGAACTTGCAGCTATTGCATTTGTTTTAAAGATTTGGCCACAACATTTATACGGGTAAAATGTCATATTTTCATAGATCATAAAAGCCTGAAGTATTTTATGTCATAGAAAGATTTGAATTTGAGATAGCGTAGATGGCTTGAGTTGTTGAAAAATTATGATTTGATCATCAACTATCATCCGAGAAAGGCTAATATCATTGCTGATGCACTGAGTAGAAAACCTCTATTTCCCTTACAAGCTTTGAATGCACCATTGACGTTGTTTGGATGATGGTTCAATTGTAGATGAATTAAAAGCTAGACTGACATTTTTGCAACAAATTTGTGAAGCTCAGAAATGTGATGCTGAATTAATTGTTAAACGAAAACAAATTTAGTTAACATCTAATTCAAATTTTCATGTTGGTTCAGATGAGAGTTTGTACTTCAAAGACAGAATCTGTGTTCTAAGAAACTCTAATCTCATTCAGATGATTTTACAAGAAGTGCACAGTAGTAATTTATCGATACATCCTGGCAGTAGTAAAATGTACGATGATTTGAAATAGATGTACTAGTGGCTAGGTATTGAACGATAGATTTCAGAGTTTGTATTAAAATGCTTAATCTGCCAGCAAGTTAAAGCTGAACATCAGGTAACTTCTGGTTTATTACAACCTGTGATGATTCTAGAGAGGAAATAGGAACGTGTTACGATGGATTTTGTATCAGGATTGCCTCTATCTCTGAGAAAGAAAGATGTTGTGTTGGTCATTGTAGATCATTTGATGAAATCCACACATTTCATTCTTGTGCATACGAATTTTTCACTTGAGAAATTGGAAAAATTGTATGGTTCCAAGATTGTTAGACTGCATAGTGTGCCAGTCTCTATAATCTCTGACGGGGATAGGAACATGAAGATATGCTTCGATGTTGTGTTTTAGAGTTCAAAGGTAACTGGGGTAGATTTCTACCATTGGTTGAATTTGGATATAATAACAGTTATCAGGTGAGTAATAAAATGGCGCTGTACGAAACTTTGTATAGTCTAAAATGTCAAACTCCGTTATATTGGACTAAGCTGAGTGAGAAAACATTATTAGGTGTTGATTTGATTTGAGAAATCGAAGGTAGCTTTGGATACTTGACATTTTGAAGGTAGCTTTGGATCGACAAGAATCTTATGCAATTTTGAAAAGAAAAGTAATTGAATTTCATGTCAGTGACAAGGTATATCTAAAAGTATCGCCTTGGAGAAAGGTTCTCTGATTTGGCCTAATAGGAAAGCTTAGTCTATGATTTATCTGGCTGTATGAGATCATTGAGAGAGTTGGACCAATAGCTTATCGGTTGGATTTGCCATCAGAGTTAGAAAATATTTATAATGTATTTCATGTATTGATGTTACGACGGTATCAATCAAATCCTTCATAGATGATATCGGCAGATGTTGAGATTTCAACCAGATATGACGTACAGTGAAGAACAGATCATAATTCTAGCTTGGCAAGTTAAAGAATTGAGAAATAAAAGTATAGCTTTAGTTAAAGTTATTTTGTAGCAACACAGAATCGAAGAGGCTACTTGGGAATTGGAAGAAGCTATGAAAGTGCAATACCCGAACCTATTTTTAGGTAAGATTTTCAGGGAGGAAAATTCCTTTAGGGGGAGAGTTGTAACAACTTATTGTTAATGATATCAGAACAGTGGTTTCAGGACCACAAGTTTGATGAGTAAATTATTATTTTATTATTTTAATGTCTATGGGATTATTGTAAGGTTGTATTAAAATTTCATTAAGAAATTTTAAAGTTTACATAGTTAATTAAGTGAAAAAGACTAAATCGTAATAAGAGTAAAAGTTAGTTTTGTTAGCTGAAGGGGCTAAAAGGCTATGGAAATGAAACCAAATGGACTTAAATGGTAATTAGACCATTTTTATGGGACAGTGGATGTGCATGGCAAGGTATTAATGAAAATTTGATGTTAATTAAAGGTTAAAAAGGTAATTGCATAATTATAAGCTAAATTAAATAAAACCAAAAAGTATTCATCTTTTTCAATCTTCTTTCCACTTAATTTTGAAGAAAGAAAAGCCGTAGTTAGGGTTTTTAGGTTCAAGGTGTGCATGTAAGTAATTCTAAGCCCTGTTTTTAATGATTTTTGTGTTTTTGAGATCATTTTAGCTTAATCTAGCTAGCCCAGGGATTAATTTGCAAAACTGTTAAAGGTTTAGGGACTTTCCATGAATTCTCTTGAATGGTTCTTGATGATAAATACTAGATTATGTATTTTTGTTGAAAATAAACAAGTTTTATATAGTGATTTTTGATGAAATTTGCATTTAGAGATTGATTTGTACAAAAGGTAAAAATTCATGTTAAATTTATGAAATTATGGTTTATTTGGGTTGATATAAATCCATAATAAATTCGGTTAGCTTGAATGGAGGATTAAAATTATTAGATTTCAATTTATGAGCTTAAGGACTAAATTGTGAAAAGTTAAAATGTTAGGGGAAAATGGTTTTTGCTTAAATATGAAATGTGGAATGAATTGAATGTTTAAGGTTAATTGAACTACTTAATTGTATATAATTATCTATTTAGATCAAGATAAACCACATACGGACCTAGATTGAGGCAAAGCAAAAGCTTCAAAATAGCTCGTTTTAACTTCAATGCCCCTAGTTATCGAGGTAAGTTCGTATAAATGGTTATTGTATTAATGTTATTTCAAAATGTATGATATTATGTTATTTATAATGTAAATTAATCGATGAATGAATAAATCAAAGCTATGACAGTTATTGAGTCTCGGTTGAACCTTAGGAATTCGTAGGATACAAATGACATGTCATTAGAGATTTCACGTTTCGGATGCTTGTCTTGAATGTCCTACCGATGGATGAGGTCTTGCAGTTTTTGTGAATACTCCACAATTCATGTGAGTAGCATCATGTAGGTTACATTTTGACCCACAACTCGTTTGAGTAGGCTCATTTCACAGCTCGTGTGAGCAATGATATAAAGGAAAATTTATGATTATGTAAAGGCAAACTTCATGTAAGCTTTCCCGAGTAACCGATGAAATTCTAGATGGTTCAACGAGTATGAAAAGGAAAAGAAATAGTAGGTGTTCAAATGTAATGTATCATGAACCTATGAAAAGGAATGGTGATCTAAATGAAGTGAATACATGTATAAATTACTTGTTATGGGTGGATTCATTTGAACCATGTACAAATGCACTAACTTGTGGATTTGATGATGTTGTAAAGGCGTTCTGCCAAGCTTATGGATATAATTGGTGTTATAATTATGCTATTTACATTATTCAAATGATATGGTAAGTTGTGTTTAAGTTATACGGGCTTACTAAGCATTAAATGCTTACGTATTTTCTTTCCTAAGTTATATAGATTATTGGAAGCTTGATAGGTTTCGAAGCTTGATAGGTTTCAAATCTTGTCGGAGATCTATCACACTATCCAACATAAATATTGGTAGTTTTTGAATGTTTTGACCAATGTTATAATAGCATGTATAGGTTGAAATGTAATTGGATTTTGTTGCGTGACTAGTTGGTGAATTGGTATGTATAAGTTGTGCAAGTTACCTTCGTTGGTACCATTTGACGCTTGGTTAAACTGTGTCATTTTGGCTAACTTATGATGCATGTGTTGAATGGCTCATATGGTATGTTTTGAATTTGTATGATTATGGTCAAGTTATGAGTTGTTTTGGAAAGTATTGAGTTAGATATTGATGTTTGAAATTAGGTAAAGTTGACATGTTGAGGTAAGTTTTGATGATTGCTTTTGAGGTGCCTTTGAACTACATATTGGTTAGTTCAATTAGGACTTTTGGAATGGCAAATATATGTATGTTTTGATAGGGTTTTTGTGCCTTGAAAATGTGCACAAAAGACCTAAATGTTCATGCATGAAATGGTATAGGAAATGGCTTGATTTTTGGAAAAACTAAGTCCACACAGCCTGAGACACATGCGTGTGACTCATCAGTGTATGGCACACTACCTGGCAACATGGTCATGTGTCATCTAACGATTCCTTTGTATACAAGTCAGTGAATGGCATGGCTTTGGCACTCGGGCGTGTGACACGGCCGTGTGACCTGACTCAGAGAGTTTCACGGGTGAGGACATAGGCTGGGACACGACTGTGTGTCCTTATTTCGAAGGTTACATGGCCTGAGGCACGGGTGTGTGTCTCAGCCATGTGAGGCACACAGTTATGTGACCTGCGTTTTCAAAATTTTGTGAACTCTTTCAAGGATTTTCAAATGATTTCAAATTGGTCCCGATTTGTTTCTAAAGAATTTTTAGGGCCTCAAGGGCTCAATTTAGGGACGATATGTATGTGCATGACTGGTTTATGATATGTGTATGTTATTGAATGAAATTAAGTATAAATGTTTCTATTATACGGTAATGCTCTGTAACCCTTATTTGGCGACGAAAATGGGTTAGGGGTGTTAAAAGATAAGATTTATGAACTTATTCAAATTGTGTGAGGATTCGACATTTTATACAATACAAATCATGGTTCTTCTAAACATTATATTCTTGAATTGGTTTTCATATCTATTCTATATATCAAGTCTACTATTTATGAGATCCATGAGGAACTAATTCTCCAGTGGGGGATTAACATGTGGAGGTATGATTAATTAGCTATTTTGTAGGGTTTTATTAGCAGATCAACTGTTCAGGAAAGGAAGAACCTAAACCTTAGGCTTGACAACCCTAGGAAGTCATTAAGGTGGGAATTAATCCAAAATTGGTATGGCCTGACCATGAACATCTTAACCCTGAATCGGTCTGGACTGTGAGGTTGAGAGATAAATAGTTCTTGCCGACTCATTATTCTAGTGGAAGATCAAAAGATCCTACTAAGGTATCATTAGTTGATTGAAAAAAAAAGCCTGAAACAATAGTTGGTTATGATTACTGAAGCGAGCTAATCACCCATGCTCAAATTTGGCAAATTCTGCAATTTTATTTCTCATTATTTATTTTCTTATTACTATTATAATTAATAATCCCAGAAATGTTTCATTAAATTTTATCATAATATAATCTATCTGAAAGTACAAATTAGATCTATTTGTCTTAGGTTAGAATAATGTTAGTGCTCGCCTCCCTTGGGTACGCTTTTCGGAGTACTCACGTACTTTGTTGTAACTATATTACAACCTAACCTATATACTTGCATATACCATGTTGTTACTATATTTTGTGCAAGATATCTACCCTGGACTTTGGCATGTCTGGAGGTAGTGAAGTTATTGGTGCCATTGCTCGGGAGGCTGCGTCACTAATTAGATTTTAAATTTTGAATTTTAATAGAATAATTAGGAAAATTTTAAATTATAACTACGATTTTATTTTTATAGTTTTATTAATTTCAACTGTTTGGGTTTAGTGTATGATTCATAGTATGGGAACACCTATAGAGCCATTCACAGGTCTAGAAAGAATAATTCCTACGAATCGTCGACATCAACATTAACGACAGCAACAAGAAATGCAGAACCAACCACCTACTAAAGATAATTTACCACCATGAGACAATTTTTTGTTCGATGAGGTTAACAATAATAACATAGAATATCCACCACCACCACCACCACAACTACTCGCAAACAATCCTATGGGCATAACGAAATGACTCTAAGGGACTATTGTAACACCCCAAAATTGGGCCTAGGAGTTTTAGGGGTATTTTAGGGATTTTATCTCTAGTGAGCTTGGGAATTTCATTAGAATGGTATTTGGAAATGTTTTTTTCTATGATATTTTAAAATTTAAATCAATTTTTGAAAAAAAAAATACTTAAATGGCTTTCACTTTTTAAATGAGGATTGATTTGAAAAAGGGACAAAATATTTTGTGTTTATGAAGCAATTTTACCAATTTTAAAATCAATATCACCCCACCTATATGCTAGTTTTGCCCTATTGGTTTTGTTTCTATCCCTTGCTCTCTTAATTTCTGTAACAGCACTATCCCGTAACCGTCGCTGGAATAGGTAAAGGGCATTACCAGATAGACAAAACATTTCAGACCAATTCTGAACCACAGATATCACATAACATTAATACATAATCAATCATCAACAATTCATCCCTTATGATGGTCTATGAGACCTAAAACATACTTTTAAGGAAAGTCAGGACTAAACAGAACACATTCATAAATTTCAAAACTCAAAAAAATTTTCAATTCTGTTGAGGTCACGCGCCCATGTGACCAAGCAATGTGCCTCACACAGTCACAGACACACCTATGTGATCTAGCCGTGCCAAAACAAGGCATACATACCGACATTCATCCACTGCCAACAGACACGCCCGTGTGCTATGGCCGTGTGATACTTAGCTAGCTACTAACTTGAGTCCATGGCCACATGACACGCCCATGTGTCTTAACCGTGTGATCTTAAGATGTTACTGCTTTGCATACAAGGCCACAAGGCATGCCCGTGTTCCCTGACTGTGTGGCACAAATCAGGCTTGGTTTAAGCCAACTTGCCACCCCTATTTGGGTCATTCCAACAAGAAATATTAAACAACTTATATACCAAAATTTTCAACCAATTCCATGCTCAACACATGCTTCATTATAACTAATTCATCATCATTCAATAACCTATTCAAATCCATACCAAAACATAGTAAAAAGAATATCTTATTACAACAACATGCCAAAATACTCATTTCATAACTCACTTATGGCACCTTCTAACCCATGCTTAAACTTACCATTTCCTCAATTTGACATATTTCAAAATGACCACCACATACAAGGCTATGTAACCATTACAAGCATGCACAATTTGGCATCACAAACCATTACCAAAACTAAGCACAAACATACGATTTGCTAGCCAATGCTCATGGCATAACATATACACATATCAAAGCTTAAATACATATACATTCTAGCCTATACATGCCATACTTCAAAATATTTACATTTTTAAAAGTACCAAAATGAGTTCGATAGTATGGTGATGATCCTTGACAGTCCCCGAGCTTGTGGTAGCTTCGATATCTATAAAACAATTCAAACACACACACAAAGTAAGCTTTCAAAAGTCTAGTAAGCTCGTACTAAAATTATCAACAATATATAAACATAAAACATCAATATATAAGTATATATAAATTCTCAAATCGTCTATGAAATCTATACCAATCTCATCCATAAGTTCATAATAATTCAATGAACTTCACATAGATAATGTCATCTACCACAAAGGTATCATACATACCTGGATCTTCCCATACTTATTCACTTTCATTCTTACCTTTTGCTTGAGTAATTCAAGACTTTTCGTAAATTATTCATGCTTTAACATCCGCACACTTATTGCTATAAGGGTTGGCCGAAGCTAATACTTAAAAATATTTACATTTTCAAAAGTACCAAAATGAGTTCGATAGTATGGTGATAATCCTTGACGGCCATCGAGCTTGTAGTATCTTCGATATCTATAAAACAATTCAAACGCACACACAAAGTAAGCTTTCAAAAGCTTAGTAAGCTCGTACTAAAATTATCAACAGCATATAAACATAAAACATCAATACATAAATATATATAAATTCTAAAATCATCTGTCAAATCTATACCAATCCGATCCATAAGTTCATAATAATTCAATGAACTTCACTTAGATAATGTCATCTACCACAAAGGTATCATACATACCTAGATCTTCCCATACTTATTCACTTTCATTCTTACCTCTTGCTTGAGTAATTCAAGACTTTCTGTAAATTATTCATACTTTAACATCCCCACACTTAGTGTTGTAAGGGTTGGCCGAAGCTAAAATGATTCTACACACTTAGTGCCATTTCAGTTAGCTGAAGCTAAGTTGGTATCGCACACTTAGTGCCTTATATAGCCGAAGCTATTCCAACTCACACACTTAGTGCCATTTATAGCCAAAGCTATATTAAACTGAGCACTTAGTGCCAAGCATAGTCGAATAACATTATGCTCAAATCATAATCAAATATCTATACAATTTATGCGTTACCAACGCATTAAAACATAGCTTTAACATCATTTATTATGTACGAACTTACCTCGCACTCGGAATTGTCGATTTGAATTGTCTACTCGATAACCTTCGACTTTCCTCGATCTAAGTCCGAATTCCTTCTTTCTTGATCTATATGTTTTCAAAAACCCTTTTATTCACCAAATAATTCAGCTCAATCAATAAACACATATTTAGGGCATTTTACAAACTAGCCCTCACATTTTCACATTTTGACACTTTAGTCCTTATTTCACAAATTCACAAAATACACATAATTTGCATATACACAAGCTTAGCGGAATTCTCCTAGTACTTATACTAGTCCACACATTTCATTTATTTCACATTTTAGTCCGTCAAAATAACATTTTTACAATTTAGCTCAAATTGCTCAAATTCATCGAAAATTCAAAAACAAAACATTCAAACCCAACATCAAGCTTTCTTAATTCATCATATAACATCACAAAGCTCATGAATTCATCCATGGCATATTTTCAAATCATCAACAAAATTAGAAATTGAGGCACGGGCTAGTTACAATACTTAACAACGATCACAAAAACGTAAAAATTATCAAAAACCGAAAAAACTCATACTTTAATTAAGCCTTGTGTGTGTCGAAACTTAAAGCTCTTCAAACATAGGTTTTCTTTTCTATTTTCGGTGGATGAACATACATAATGGCCTTATTTTTCATGTTTTGTTCTAATAATATTTACAAAATAAACATTTTACCATTATAACCTTTGTTAAACCATTATAAAATCACATAATGGAAGGTTATTATTGTCCATTCAAACTTCCAGTGGTCAAATAACCACATAAGGACCTCTCGTTTACAAATCCATATCAAATAGACACTTTAACAAGTAGCAGGCAACTTTTACATTTTACGCGATTAGGTCCTTTTTCAAAATTAAGCACACAAACATTCAAATTTTCATATGAGACTTTCACACATGCTCATTCACGTATATTAGGCACGGAAAATAATATTATAATATTTTTCTAATTTAGATATGTGGTCTCAAAACCACTATTCTGACTGGGGCCAAAACCAGACTATTATAATTCTCCCCTCTTAGGGATTTTCGTCCCCGAAAATCTTACTGTTAAACAGATTTGGATATTGTTGTTTCATAGCATCTTCAGGTTCCCACATGGCCTCTTCAATACCGTGTCGATGCCACATCACTTTAACTAACGTAATTTTCTTATTACGTAACTCTTTAATCTTTCGAGCTAAGATTCGGATCGGCTTTTCTTCGTAGGTCATATTAGACTGAATTTCAATCTCAGGCAGAGGAATTACATGCGAAGGATCGGATCTGTATCATCGAAGCATCGATACGTGGAACACATTGTGAATCTTTTCTAACTCTGGTGGTAACAACAATCTATATGCTATCGGCCCAATACGCTCGATAATCTCATACAGCTCGATGAACCTCGGACTCAACCTGCCTTTTCTACTAAATCGAAGCACTTTCCTCCACGGAGACACTTTCAAAAACACTTTGTCGTCGATCTCAAAATCAATGTCTTTTCTTTTCAAATATACATATGATTTCTGACGATCAGAAGCTACTTTCAAACTATCTCGGATCACTTTCACTTTCTATTCGGTTTCTTTTATCAAATCAACCCCGTGAATCTTATTTTCACTGAGCTCAGACCAGTATAACGGAGTTCTACACTTTCTACCGTATAAGGCTTCGTACGGTGCCATTTTAATGCTCGATTGAAAACTGCTATTATAAGCAAATTCAATCAAAGGTAGATATTGTTCCCACGTAACTTCAAAATCAAGAATGCGACATCTTAACATATCCTCGACTATCTGAATAATCCGTTCAGATTGACCATCTGTTTACGGATGAAAAGCAGTGCTAAAATGCAATTTAGTACCCAGAGCATCTTGCAATTTCTTCCAGAATCGCGATGTAAATCTCGGGTCTCTATCTGACGCTATCGACAATGGCACACCATGCAATCTCACGATATCAAAAATATATAACCCAGCTAATTTATCAAGTGAGTAATCAAATTGAATCGGAATAAAATGAGCTGATTTCATCAAACGATTAACTACAACCTAAATTGCTTCTTTCTTTCTCGGAGATACAGGTAAACCCAAAACAAAATCCATGGTTACTCGATCCCATTTCCACTCTGGAACCATAATCGGTTGTAACAATCTAGATGGCACTTGATGCTCAGCTTTGATTTGTTGACAGATCAAACATTTAAAAACAAAATTAGAGATATCTCTTTTCATTTCGAACCACCAATAATGCTGCTTCATATCATTATACATTTTCGTACTATCGGATGTACAAATAAAAAACTACTGTAAGCTTCACTCAAAATCATCTGAATCAACTCTGGATTTATTGGAATGCAAATTCGATCTCTAAATCTTAGGGAATCATCTTTATCCACTCTGTAATCTGAATCAGACTTTACATCACACTGAGCTTATTTAGCTAAAATCTCATTATCAACCTTCTGAGCTTCAATAATTTGTTGTGAGAACAAAGGTCTCGCTTTTAATTCAGCTAAAATTGAACCATCATCAGACAGTACCAAATGAGCATTCATCGCACGCAAAGCACACAACAATTTTCGACTCAGGGCATCAGCAACAACATTTGCTTTACCTGGATGATAATCTATCACAAGTTTGTAGTCCTTTAGTAATTCAATCCATCTTGTTTTTCACAGATTCAAATCTTTCTGAGTCATCAAATACTTCAAACTCTTATGATCTGAATATATGGCGCCAAATCTTTAAGGCAAACACAATCGCAACTAATTCAAGATCATGTGTCTGATATTTCTTCTCATGCGGCTTCAACTGTCTCGAAGCATAAGCAGCAACGTTTCCTTCTTGCATTAGAACACATCCCAGACCAATCAATGAAGCATCACTATAAATCACAAATTCTTTACCCGATTCAGGTTGTACTAATATCGGAGCTTCAATTAACAAAGTCTTCAACTGATCAAAATTGTTCTGACAATTTTTAGACCATTCAAACTTCACATCTTTCTGTATCGGTTTTGTCAGTGGAGTCGCAATCATCGAAAAACCTTTCACGAATCTTCTATAGTAACCAGCAAGTCCCAGAAAACTACAGACTTCAAATACATTCCTCAGAGGTTTCCAATCTAAAATAGTTGAAATTTTGCTTGGATCAACCTGAACACCAGATGCTGATACTATATGACCTAGAAAACCAACTTCTCGCAACCAAAACTCACATTTACTGAACTTCGCATACAACTGTTTATCTCATAAAGTCTATAGCTGTAACACCCCGTACCCGAGTCCGTCGCCGGAGTCGAACACGAGGGGTTTGCAGACTTATATCACTTCTTTGCACAATCCATTTTAAAAATTTCCAGGCAGTTGGCTAACTGCGTCACTGTCACCTTAAAAATCATATCTTGAGTTTCACAACTCAAAAATCAGTTTCGTAAATTTTCCCTGAAACTAGACTCATATTCCCATCTACATATATTTTTCTAGAATTTTTGGTTGGGCTAATTAGTACAGTTTATTAGTCAAAGTCTCCCATGTTACAGGGATCGACTACACTGACCTTTGCGCATTACGACTTGGATATATCCCTGCACAGAGCTTCAATACTGATGCCGTTTGTTTCTATAGAAACTAGACTCAGAGAGGAATCTATACATATATGGCATGACTCCTAATTATCTCTGGTGAATTTATAATGAATTTCCAAAGTCGGAACAGGGAATCCAGAAACCGTTCTGGCCCTGTCTCACGAGAACCTGAATATCTCTTAACATACTGTCCATATGATCGTTTCGTTACTTTCCTATGAAAATAGATTCATCAAGGTTCGTTTACATAATTTATTAACTATTTAATTCCATTCCTACTATTTTAGTGATTTTCTAAATCTACATCACTGCTGCTGTCAGCATCTGCCTTTAAGGTAGACTTTACCTATTTCATAGTTTCCATGATTCAACTAGCCCTTTTAGCATAAATAGCACAAATTATGATAGAGATTAACCATTCCCATGGCCAATCCTTGTTAAGCATATCCACACCTCTCAATAACCATATCCATACCAAATGATTATAACATTATGCTCAAACATATATAAGCCATTTTCGCATGGCTATCCAAAATTATACAAATCCAAAGGGTCCATGACCCACAACAAAAAGGGTAGTCCTATACATGCCATATCCAGAGTTCAACTAAAAGAGTACCAAAAGGGCTTTGATAGTGTGGATGACTTCGACTTCGATGATCCCGAATCCGATATCTAATGAACAAATCAATAAAACAGATCGCCAAAGCAACGGGGTAAGCATTTTAAAGCTTAGTAAGTTTCAAGTAATGAAATCGGCTTTGACTAAAGTATTACATTCACATAGCTAAATGAATCACTTTATTAATACACATTCTCATAAACATACTTACTTCACATTTCATCAACATATACACACAAGGTATTAACCTATCTAAAAGTCGAAAGTTCGTTAGTCGATTGAACGAATACTATTTAAAACGAATCGACTTTTCCGATGCACACGCAAACATACCTTATCGTTTGAGTTTTTCGAGCGTATTAATTGAATTTATTACAGCACAACACGCTCACCTCCGAACCCAAGTTTCTTCGGAATTTAGCCGGATATAACCACAAGCACAATTGCCTTCAGGTCTTAACCCGGGTATAGCAACTCGCACAAATGCCTTCGGGTCTTAGCCCGGATATGTCAACTTGCACAAATGCCTTCGGGTCTTAGCCCGGATAAAATCACTAGCACAAATGCCTTCGGGTCTTAACCCGGATAAAATCACTAGCATAAATGCCTTCGGGACTTAGCCCGGATATCATTCAAATGCTCATGCACACATATATCAACAATTATGACACATCCATATTTCATTTTCGTTACTAAGGCTCAAACACAGAACATTTGTTAAACCTTTCCAATTTCGGCTCAATAGCCACACACAAAGAGCATGATTTCAATTGGCTTTATAACATAGTCTCTATGCACATTCGGCTATCCGTCATAGTATGACTAATCATTTCAATATAATTCAAGTAGGGTCATTACTCGAAGACTTACCTCGGATGTTGTCGAACGACTTCAATGGCTATTCAATTACTTTTTCCTTCCCTTTATCGGATTTAGTTCCCCTTTGCTCTTGAGCTTAAGTTCAACAAATTTTAAAATAGTCATTAATCGACTATTCAAGTATTACTTTCAGAATATAATATATATAGATTCGACTTTCACACACATAGATTACAGTAAGCTTTATAAAAATCAATAAATAATTCATTAGCAAATTTTCATTAATGTTTACAATATAATTACAATTTCCCTATAAGCTGACTTCCTGAGCAACAGTCACTAAAGTTTTTATAACTGGAGCTACAAAACTCCAAATCAATTGCCGTAAATTTTTCTTGACAGAAGACTCATTTATATATTATCCATAAAATTTTCAAAATTTTTAGTTTAGCTCAACAATACCAGATTTTTCTTAAAGTTCACCTTGTTTCACTGTTTGACTAAACTGACTATCCTGCAGTACGAATCAAATTTCTCATTGTACAGAATTCAAAATATGTTCTTGTTGATTTCATTTGAAACTAGACTCATTAAGGAGTCTAAGCACATAAATTTTATCTTAGGGCCATTTTTGTACAATTTATACTGATTTTATAAAAACAGAACAGGGAATCTAGTAGTCGTTTTGACTCAGCCCCACAATACTTCAAATATCTCAAGATCGGTAACTCTTTTGTTTTATAGTTTCTTTTGTAAGAAACTAGACTCTTCAAGATTTAATGACATAATTTACTCAGCTTCTAATTCAACTCCTACAAATTATGGCGATTTTCCAAAATCACCTTACTGCTGCTGTCCCCAAGCAGATTATTACCAAATCAAATGCTAACATTTGCATTTCACCTTAGTAGCTAGCTTAGCAAACCTTAATTTAACATATAATTGTTCATAACACAATTAAAGCATCCTCTCCATTCCATCAATTCAAAACACATACATTGCCCAATAGTATCCAAAATCATATTCGGCCTTAGTACACAACTTGTTAGCCGATTTTTCTCCATTTAGCAACTAATGCACATATGTGCTCATTTGTTAGACTCTACTTCACCTAACTACCATTTTCTTTTTCATCCAAATAACATGAACAACAACCATTTCTTGAACATTTTCTCTTCAACAATTCTTCATAAAACATAAAGACTATAACCCAATCTCATCCTTTAATAACTAAAACCGAATGCTCAAGACACCACACCATTTCAAATTTTGGTCATGGGTTAAGCAAAGAACTTAATGACTAACTAAAAAAAATGCTAAAAATCCAAGAATCATCCTTGAACTTACCTTGATTTAGCTAACCACCATAGCTGAATTTTTCAAAGCTTTTCTCTTCTAGGTACGGCAATGAGGAGCAAGGATGGAGAAACTTTCGTTTCTCCTCCCATTAACTAGTATTTTATTAGCCTTATTCCTTATTTCATTTTGTAACATAAAATTATTAGCATAAAATGTTGACACAAAATAATTATAATATGCTTTAGTCTATAACATGGCCGGCCACCATCTAGAATTTGGCCAATTTGACATGCAAGTACAAGCATTTTTAACATGCATCAATAGGCCACTTTAACATTTGCCTATCACATTTCTAAATTTTCTCACACAAGTCCTATTTTATAAAATTCACTTACAATTAACAAAATTCAAACATGAAATTTTCACACATGCATATATACATATAATAAGCTTCAAATATGGCGGTTAATTATTTTTTTGACTCGGTTTTGTGGTCCCGAAACCACTTTCCAACTAGGGTCACATTTTGGGCTGTCACAATAGCACTATTCTCAAATGCTTGGCATGTTCAGATTCATCACGTGAATAAATCAATATATCATCAATGAATACCACAACAAATTGATCTAAATACGGTCTAAAAATTCTATTCATCAAATCCATAAAGATAGCAGGTGCATTAGTCAATCCGAAAGGCATAACTAAAAATTCATAATGGCCATACCTCATTCTAAAAGCAGTTTCGAAATATCTAAATCTTTAACTCGTAGCTGATAATAGCCTGATCTCAAATCTATTTTATAAAACATAACAGCTCCTTTCAACTGACCAAACAAATCATCAATTTGGGGCAGGGGATACTTATTCTTGATAGTCACTTTGTTCAACTGACGATAATATATACACATTCTCATCATACCGTCTTTCTTTTTCACAAATAGAACCGGAGCACCCCAAGGTGAGAAACTCAGTATAGCAAATCCTTGATCGGTCAATTCTTGCAACTGAGACTTTAATTCTTTTAGTTTAGTCGAAGCCATTCGGTATGGAGCTATCAAAATCAGAGTAGTACCAGGTACCAACTCAATGCCAATTTCTACTTCTCTAACTGGAAGTAATCCTGGAAGTTCTTCAGGGAACACATCAGGGAACTCGCAGACAACAGGTACAGATTCAACTTTCTTTTCTGATACTCTTGAATCAATCACATATGCAAAATAAGCTTCACAACCCTTTCTCAAGATACTCAAAGCTTTTATCGAAAATATTACAGCCAGCAACCCATTCAAATCACTAGATTCAATTCTGACTATTTCATCATTCTTGCATCTCAAATCAATAGTTTTTCGTTTACAGTTCACCACAGCATCATGGAAAGTTAACCAATTCATACCTAAAATTATATCAAACTCCTCAAAAGGTAATAGCATCAGATCAGCCGAAAAATAATTGTCTCAAAACATTAACGGACAATTGTTGCAAACTTTATCAACTAGAACACATCTGCCTAGGGGGTTCAAAAATTTAATTATAAATTTAGTAGACTCTATAGGCAAAGTCTTACTATTCACTAAGTTCATGTATGTATACGAATGTGTCGATCCAGGATCTATCAAAGCAATTACAGAAGTATCATACAGAGTAAATGTACCCGTAATCACATCTGGCGATGAAGCAGGTGCACGAGCCTCAGATCTAACAGCTATGTCTTTCATTCCTCTTTGACTACAACTTACATTTCCTAAATTTCTGGGAGGTCTACCACGAGAAACATTACCACTCTGCCTCAGATCCTGAACATTATCTGTTTCAACTAAACCTGGGCAATCTTTTAAAAAATGATTTCTTGAACCACAACTATAACAAGCTCAGTTATTACTTATTCCCCAGCATTCACCAAAGTGTCGTCTTCCACATTGATCATATTTAGGCCTTTCATTCTTTGGATTATCAATACTAGCAATAGACGTGGCTGAAGATTTGAAATTCGATTGTGATCTAGCACGATCTTTATTCGAATGTCCCACACTAGCCTTTGAACGGCTAGTATCATCTCTAAACTTCTTGGATCTAAATTGAAATGATTTTCCCGATGATCTCTTTTGTACCTCTCTAGCTTCAAAATCAGCCTTTCTTTTCTCTTTTCCAAGATCTTTCATTTTACATTCTCGTTCAACAAGCACCACGAATTCTTTGATTTCCAGGATCCCAACTAGCAAATGAATATCTTCGTTCAAATTGTCTTCAAATCTCTTGCACATTATCACTTCCGAAGTTACACATTCACGGGCATACTGACTTAACCTTACAAATTCTCACTTGTATTCTATGACAGACATACAGCCTTGTTTAAGCTCGAGAAACTCTTTGCGTTTCTGATCAATGAATCTTTGACTGATATACTTCTTCCAATATTTAGATTGAAAGAAATCTCATGTAACTCATTCACTCAGAACCACTGATGTCAAAGTTTTCAACCAATGATACGCCGTGTTTTTCAGTAGTGAAATGACATATTTTATACATTCTTCTGGACTCAAAGACAACTCATCAAACACTCTTATTGTGTTCTCTAACCAGAACTCAGCTTTTTCTGGATCATCACTTGTTGTAGCTCGAAATTCTTCAGCTCTATATTTTCTAATCTTATCAACTGGTGGTCTATTCAACTATATCGGATTCACTCATGACATATCAGGAGTTTGAGGAGGATTAATCGGGGTGGAGGTTGTTGTACAACCGGATTGGTTCTAAGGTATTGGGTGAACCAATCATTCATCATCTGATAGAAAGCTTGTTTAGCCTCACCATCATGACTACTTGTAGTCGATTGAGAATCAGCTTGCACCGTCCCTTGCATGGAGCAGGCGCACTACTTTCAACATCGTCAGCTATAGCTCAATCAGGATCTATTTGCTATATAAAAGCACATTTCAATGTCAGGACTCATCACACTATCGCAATTCATAAATATGGCATGTATAGCTAGACTCACATATGCTATGGTAGTCTTAGAACCAACTAAATCATAGCTCTGATACCAACAAAATGTAACACCCCTATCCCATAACCGTCGTCGAAATAGGTAAGGGACATTACCAGACAGACAGAACATTTCAGACTAATACAGAATCACAGATATCACATAACATTAATACAAAAGTAATCATCAACAATTTATCCCTTATGGTGATCTATGAGACCTAAAACATACTTTTAAAGAAAGTCGGGACTAAACCGAACACATTCATAAATTTCAAAACTTAGAAAATTTTTCAATTCTGTTGAGGTCACACACCTATGTGACCAGGCCGTGTGCCTCACACAGTCTCCAGACACGCCCATGTGATCCAGCCATGCCAAAACAAGGCATACATACTGACTTTCACCCATGACCAACAGACACGCCCATGTGCTATGGCCGTGTGAGACTTAGCTAGCTACTGACATGAGCCCACGGCCATATGACACACCCATGTGTCTTAACCGTGTGATCTTAAGAGGTTACTACTTTGCATACACGGCCACAAGGCACGCCCGTGTTCCCTGACCGTGTGGCACAATGCAGGCTTGGTTTAAGCCAACTTGCCAGTCCTATTTGGGTCATTCCAACAAGCACTATTAAACAACTTATATACCAAAATTTTCAACCAATTCCATGCTCAACACATGCTTCATTATAACTAATTCATCATCATTCAATAACCTATTCAAATCCATAACAAAACACAGTAAAAAAAAATCTTATTACAACAACATGCCAAAATACTCATTTCATAACTCACTTATGGCACCTTCTAACCCATGCTTAAACTTACCATTTCCTCAATTAGGCATATTTCAAAATGACCACCACATACAAGGCTATATAACCATTACAAGCATACACAATTTGGCATCACAAACCATTACCAAAACTAAGCACAAACATACCATTTGCTAGTCAACTCTCATGGCATAACATATATACATATCAAAGCTTAAATACATATACATTCTAGCCTATACATGCCATACTTCAAAATATTTACATTTTTAAAAGTACCAAAATGAGTTCGATAGTATGGTGATGATCCTTGACAGTCCCCGAGCTTGTGGTAGCTTCGATATCTATAAAACAATTCAAACACACACACAAAGTAAGCTTTCAAAAGTCTAGTAAGCTCGTACTAAAATTATCAACAATATATAAACATAAACATCAATATATAAGTATATATAAATTCTCAAATCGTCTATGAAATCTATACCAATCTCATCCATAAGTTCATAATAATTCAATGAACTTCACATAGATAATGTCATCTACCACAAAGGTATCATACATACCTGGATCTTCCCATACTTATTCACTTTCATTCTTACCTTTTGCTTGAGTAATTCAAGACTTTTCGTAAATTATTCATGCTTTAACATCCGCACACTTAGTGCTGTAAGTGTTTGCCGAAGCTAAAATGATTCCGCACACTTAGTGCCATTTCAGTTAGCCGAAGCTAAGTTGGTATCGTACACTTAGTTCTTATATAGCCGAAGCTATTCCAACTCGCACACTTAGTGCCATTTATAGCCGAAGCTATTATAAACCACACATTTAGTGCCAAGCATAGTCGAATAACATTATGCTCAAATCGTAATCAAATATCTATACAATTTATGCATTACCAACGTATTAAAACTTAGCTTTAACATAATTTATTATGTATAAACTTACCTCGCACTCAGAATTGTCGATTTGAATTGTCTACTTGGTAATCTTCGACTTTCCTTGATCTAAGTCCGAATTCCTCCTTTCTTGATCTATATGTTTTCAAAATTAACCCTTTTATTCACCAAATAATTCAGTTCAATCCATAAACACATATTTAGGGCATTTTACAAACTAGCCCTCACATTTTCACATTTTGACACTTTAGTCCCTATTTCACAAATTCACAAAATACACATAATTTGCATATAAACAAGCTTAGCTGACTTCTCCTAGTACTCATACTAGTCCACACATTTCATTTATTTCACATTTTAGTCCCTTAAAATAACATTTTTACAATTTAGCCCAATTTGCTCAAATTCATCGAAAATCCAAAAAGAAAACATTCAAACCCAACATTAAGCTTTCTTAATTCATCATATAGCATCCCAAAGCTCATGAATTCATCCATGGCACATTTTCAAATCATCAACAAAATCAGAAATTGAGGCATAGACTAGTTACAATACTTAACAACAATCACAAAAACGTAAAAATTATCAAAAACCGATCAAAACTCATACCTTAATTAAGCCTTGTGTGTGCTGAAACTTAAAGCTCTTCAAACGTAGGTTTTATTTTCTATTTTCAGTTGATGAACATACATAATGGCCTTATTTTTCATGTTTTGTTATAATAATATTTACATAATAAATATTTTACCATTATAACCTTTGTTGAACCATTATAAAATCACATAATGGATGGTTATTAATGTCCATTCAAACTTCCAATGGTCAAATAACCACATAAGGACCTCTCATTTACAAAGCCATATCAAATAGACACTTTAACAAGCAGCAGGCAACTTTTACATTTTATGCAATTAGGTCCTTTTTCAAAATTAAGCACACAAACATTCAAATTTTCATACAAGACTTTCACACATGCTCGTTCACATATATTAGGCACGAAAAATAATATTAAAATATTTTTCTACTTTAGATATGTGGTCCCGAAACCACTATTTTGACTAGGGTCAAAATTGGACTATTACAAGTTCTCTTCAATTTTATTTGTGAAACCTTTATCCTTTTGATTGGTATCATCACCCAAGCACTAAAACTCTATAAAATATCAAGAAAAACACCCAAAACACCTTAGGTTTCTCCATTGCCAAGTTTGTGGGATTTTTGGATTTTTGAAAAAAGCTTCATTTTCTTCCATTGAAGGGAATCATTCATCTTTCTATTAGTTTTAAATTTTATTTGATCCTTTAAACAGAGTTTTTAGCTACTAAATTGCATGTCTTCGATAGAAGCTGAAAATTGGGTCATTAATGGTGAATTTAAGGATTTTGGGTAAAAACGTGGTTCCAAAGTATTTTTTGATTAGTTTTGACATACCTAGAAGCTTTCAAAACTTACTTTGAAGTTTTGTTAAAGATTTATAACGTTTTAATGAGTTTTCGTGAAATTGGCCTTAAACATGTTGAAATTTTTGATATCATGATTTGGGTAGTTTTGTCTAGTTTAAAGGTTGAGAATCTGTCTTAGATGAATAATTAGATGAAAATAATTTGTTTTAGGGAAAAAAAATTAAGTATAGATCGAGATATTTGAAATCCAATTTATTATGTCGAAGGTTTCAGTTACGAGAGAATTTAGCTTAGGCTTACATTTTTTATTGTTTAAGGTGAATCCTTAGCTAATTGTTGATTTTATTATTGTGTGAATTATTGTGTTGACGATTGAAATTCATTAAGACTTTCTAGGAGCTAAGGAATTGCTAGTTGAGCTTTCGGCATTTTGATGAAAGTGTACTTGGTGAATGTTTAGAATAGCTACTTGTGGACACAATTCAATGCGTTAAATGGGAATTTAGTTGTAGCCAAAACCCCTACTCTAAATTTTGAGTGTAAGCTTTTTCATATTTATTAACTAATATGCAAAAATGTGTTGCTAATTTTTGGATTATAATGTGACATTGTGATATGTGTGATGTTTGTAAGCTTATGATAGCTGTTATGAAAGAGTTAATTGTGGGCATGATATACGTTCCATATGACAGTGAATTTGTTATGCTTATAATGTGATTATGCACAAATAAAGTGCAGTGAACGGTAAGTAGATGAGTGTGTTAATAACATATATTTTTGCCTTGTAAACCTTTAGACCATTGGATATAGTTGGCATGCAATAGGATTGTGAGTACTTCCCCGTATGTGTTAAGTGATTTGGCTGTTGAGGCCCTAGGACATGTTTGAGAGATAAAGGGTTGTTAGTTAAGATCGATTCAACAAGACATATTTGGTGTGATGGAGAGTGTTAGCTATATGTTTCACCTTTTGGGATATGTTCGACTCTATGAGTCTTGTAATACCCTGATTTTCGGGACTTTTCAGGATTTCTGTGAGTTTTGGTGAATCTTGATTTTTGTATGATTTGATTGTATAAATCATGTTTAAGAATGTTAGTAGGGCTCTAGAAGGCACAAGTCTAAGTTAAAACCTGGTAGATTTAATAAATTTTGATTTTAAAAGAGAAAGGGGTTCTGGTGTATTGGGCTTTTAAGATTAAATTGGTAGAATACGCCACAAGAAGACCTGTGGTAAAGTGGTAGGGTGACACCATTGAGGTGCTAAAAAGGTGGCGTGTGGAAGTCAAGGGGGAGCTAATGTTCAAGTCACAATGTAAGCAAATAAAGGTATTTTTTTTATGAGCAGGAATTATGTGATGGAACTCAGGTGAAACTCTGCCAGGAAGAGTTTAAGTTGTTCAGGGGATTGAGTAAAGGAGGGATAAGGGGAGAAAATCAAGGAGCCTGAGTAGGAAGCAAGAGTTAGCCGTATAGGGGACTCTGTAAATGAAAATTCGGCTAGGTCTCTTAGTGTTTGCAATCTCGGCATTTGGATTAGCGGTTGCCGAATTCTTTTTGTGCATTTTCGGGATTTGTTTGGTCAATCTCCTGTTTTGCCGAAGTAGGGTAGGGTACCTTAGGTTTTTCTCTTTTTCTTTCTTTTGTTAGAAGCCGAAACCTACACCCTACACTTCTGTCGACTTGTGTAAGATAAAACTATCATCATTTCTCTTCTTCAAAACCGAATTCTCTCATATCCTCCCCTCTTATTTTCTCTTTTCTTATCGACCCCCATCTTCTTTACCTTTGTTTTCCCTCAAAACCAAATACCTGCTGTCGATTTCTCCTTAGCCGAACTTATATCCACCATATTTCTCTTCTTCTTTTCCTCATTAACCCTTATCAAAGCTAGTTAGCCGAACCTCTCATCCTTTCTTTCAAACTGAAACTTTTCTACACTGAGGTACTTTAGAAGCCGAATCTTTGATTATACTTTTCTCTTCTTGTGCGGTGGTTGGATCTACAGTATATCGGGAGTAGTGTCATAACGTTTTAGGTAACTGCTCGAATCTTTCATTAGTTACTCATGTTTTAAGGTAAAAGCCAAAATCCCTATCAACTAGGGGTGGCTAACATTTGGAATAAGGGCATATTGGCCTCTTTCTTTTGGTTTTGCGTGCGCTAGTATGAACAAGGCGGACATTTAGCAAAGGGCTTCGAAGGTTAACACTGTTGGACATCTAGATCTAGTCCAAATTTCGGCAAAGGTAAGAACTTTAGGGCCTAAGGTGTTAATGGCCGAATATGGGAAGGAGTTTAATACATGATAGTTATCGACTTGTAGTCTAACATGTGGGTAATCGATTCTAGGATATCGTAAGGGGATCCCGTCGTCAATTCGTCGCAAAATAGGTGTGTAAATGACACCCACTTATAGACTAGATCGGCAAAAGCCGAAAAGCTAAAATGCTGAAGAGCCAGCATTTTGTGAACTTGCGAGCATGCGAGCGCTCGTAAGATAGGTTGTTTGTTAATCCTGGTAATCTCAAGTGGTAAGATTGCAAAGTGAGCAATTTCATGCACTTCGGTATATTTGGGCTTAATGGGCCGAAATCGGGTTAATAGCAATGGGCCCAATTCTGTAAAAATGCTCGGTAAGTGTTTCTATTAATGCGTTAATGGTTGTAATATGCATGAAAACCCTAAAATAGTAAATTTACTAAAATACCCCTAAATATGAAAATTACTGTATACCTCTAGGTGCAAAGTGACCGTTATACCCCTAGGGTTAATTTTAACTGAAATGCATGATATTCTGATTCTGTATGTTGTATGCCATGACATGTATATCTGTTGCATGAGATATGGGTTATATTGATGGAGGAAGAGTTCTGGTGGCTATGCTACAAATATCTATTTCTGATGGCTATGCCACAAATATCTGTTCTTGTGGCTCTGCCACAATATTTGTATCTGGTGACTGTGTCACAATATCTGTTCTGGCAGCCATACTGCAATTTCTGTGGTGTGTAGCGGATGGGTGGGTCGAGTTGTCTCCCCACATGGTGTAAGGTTGGTACGGGGGTGTATACGGATGGATATGGGTTGGGTTTTCTGCATATATGAAATATCTATTATGTATCTGTTATGGGCCTATGGGCTTCATTCTAAATTATGTAAAGGGCTAAGGCCCAACTTAATCTGTTTCTGTGGTTTGATCTGATTTGGACTATGGTTGGGTTATTTTACACACTGAGTTTTCCAAACTCACCCCTTAATTTCATCCATGTAGGAAATCCCCAACCATAGTGGACTTGGAGCTGTGAGGGATTCGGAGTGGCCGCATGTTCTGCAAATTTGGTTTTCTTCATGTGTTTTGATCAGCCCTTACTTACTTTAATTGTTTTGGATTTTAAGTTGTAATAAGGCCGCTTGTAAATTTTATGGTTTTGTTAATTGTTTTACTTATACTCAATTTAAACTGTTAGATTCAGGCTATGTGGGTTTTTGTTCAAAATTAATAAACGATTTCAAAACACAACGAGTGTAACAAATGGATAACCTAAAGACTTAATTAATCGGTGATTTTTTCTTAGTCAACAATTAACCATTGGTTTACAAAATCACCCTGATTACCATAAACAAAGAACACAACCAACCGCAAGTCAATTTGATGCGTTAGACTTGGCCATAACATCTTGGCTGGGTTTCGGGCGTTACATTTAGTGATATCAGAGCCAAGTCATAACAACTCGGCTGTGGAATGGGTCTAAAAAAATAAACAAACAAAAGTTTTTGGAAATTTTAAAAAAATAAAATGAAGATTTTCGAAAATTGCTTTGGGAATTCATTTTTTTAAGATTTTCTTTCTACAATAAATGATTTCAATGATTGCAAATTCGATTTTCTAAAAATTTGGATTCTGAGAAGGTGGCACACTGAATCTCCGGCCCAAGTCTGTACGTATCATTCTGAATTTTTCTGAATGTTTCTGAATTATCAGCTATATGACTGTACTGAAACCCTATTATGATACCCTAGCTAGGGTGATACTGAAACTGTAGGAATTTTGATAAGTAGACTGAGACTATAGCTAGGCTACGATTCCATGAAAAACAAACTCTGAATTACTGTCTGTTCATAAAAAATCTGTAATAAACACTGAAATATTTAGTTGATGCATAAAATTTGTAATCAGATAATACGATATGAGTACGAGAGTAGCTCGTGGAAGAGGCCATGGTCGTGGCCGAGGTAGTGCACGAGCTGGATCTTCATCTTCAGGACATATGCCGGCGGCAGATGCACCGGTACCACCGGCAACATAAGTGGAGTCTCATGATCGAGGTGCTGAGGATGACACTCTATCTCAGGCAATGCTTCGTGTTCTAGAAAGGGTTGTCAGGGCAAGTACGGGTAATGGAATTCGAGGATCTATTTCTAAATGACTCCGAGCTAATGGAGCGGAGATCTTTAAGGGCATATCTGGTGTAGCCCCGAATGTGGCTGAGTATTGGTTAGAGGCCACGTAATGGATTATGGATGATTTGGGCTGTTCCGTAGAGCAGAAGCTGAAGGGAGCCATATCACTGCTACGAGATGAGGCTTATCAGTGGTGGCTCACTGGGAGAGATGGGACCCCAGTTGACAGGGTGACTTGGGAGCTATTTAAGACGGCCTTCAAGGGAAAATATGTTGGGGCGAGTTATGTGGACACCCGCAGGAAAGAATTTTTGAATCTGGTTAAAGGGAGTAAGACAGTTGCTGAGTACGAGGCTGAGTTTCTGAGGCTGAGCTGGCATGCCATTGGGATAGTCGCTACAGAGTATAAACGTAGTGTGCGCTTCGAGGATGGTCTTAAAGATGAACTTAGGGTGCTGATTGCTCCGCAAAAGGGGCGTGACTTTGCTGCTTTGGTGGAGAAAGCTAAAATAGCTGAGGAGGTGAAGCGTACTGAAAGACAGAATCGTTAGAAGGATCGAAACCATTTTCGGAGGGATTCAGGACCTTCGGGTGGTGCAAATAGGAATGTTAAAAGAGCAAAAGTGGAAGAGCCAATTCAAGCAGTTTCGATGAATGTTGTTAGACCACAAGTTTATGGGGACTGTGGTAAGGTACATATGGGCGAGTGTAGGAGACGTTTTGTTGGTTGTTTTTTGTTGCGGATCTATGGAGCACAAAGTCAAGGATCCAATTGCAGAACAGAGGGTTGCTTAACCAGTGAGAGGTGGACCATAACCAACGAGAGGACGTGGACAAGGTAGGGGCGGTAATGGAAATGGTCGGGGTCGAGGAGCACCTGGCAAGGGTGCCGAAAATGCTAAGGCTCGTCTACCAGCGTTGGTTTATGCAGCTCATCGTCGAGAGGAGAGTGATACACTAGACCTCATAACTGGTACGTTCTTGATTTCTAGCATGTCGTACACTGCTTTGATAGATATTGGATCTACTCATTTGTATGTTGCATGTACCATATCTGGGTCGTTGGGTGTGCACTCTGAGGAGACTGTGAATGGGGTATCGGTACTAAGTCCTTTGGGCCACTCGGTTAGGGTAGACAAACTGTATAGAGATGTACCTTTAGAAACTCAAGGTAAGATTTTCTCAGGAGAGATGGAGTTACCATTCGGAGAATTCGACCTCATTCTAGGAATGGACTGGCATGTTAAGCATAGGGCAACTCTAGATTGTGCCGCTAAGCGAATGGTGTTAAAGACCGCGGAGGGTGAGGAGGTTATGGTGATAGGTGAGCGAAGGGATTATTTGTCCAATGTGGTGTTGGCCTTGAGAGCCGAGAACTGGATTCGTAAGGGTTGTGAGGCTTATTTGGCATTTGTAAGTCAGTTGGAGACTGAGGGACTGACGGTGGATAAGGTTAGAACCGTTCAGGAATTGCAAGATGTTTTTCCAGAGGAGCTTCCTGGATTACCTCCGAACCGAGAAGTCGAGTTTGGAATCGACTTGTTGCCTGGAATGGCACCAGTGTCCATCGCACCATACAGGATGGCACCGAAGGAGTTAGTGGAGCTGAAAGCACAGATTCAAGAGTTGTTGGATAGAGGCTTTATTAGGCCGAGTGTGTCTCCGTGGGGAGCACCAGTGTTGTTTGTGAAAAAAAGGGATAGGACAATGCGGATGTGCATCGATTATCGGCAGTTGAACAAACTGACGATTAAGAATAAGTACCCTCTACCAAGAATCGACGATCTGTTTGACCAACTTAGAGGAGCTTCGGTATTCTGCAAGATTGATCTTCGATCTGGATATCATCAGTTAAAGGTCAAGGAGGTAGATATTCATAAGACGGCATTCAGGACTCGGTATGGCCATTACGAGTTTTTGGTTATGCCATTTGGACTGACGAACGTTCCTGCAGCATTCATGGATCTGATGAGTCGTGTATTCCAACCATTTTTGAATCGATTCGTAGTCATTTTTTTTTGACGATATTCTGGTATATTCTGAAACTAAAGAGAAGCATGTTGAGCATCTCTGCATTGTGCTACAAGTGTTGAGGGAGAAGAAACTTTATGCGAAATTCAGTAAGTGTGAATTCTGGTTGAGGGAGGTAACCTTCGTCATGTTGTCTCTGCTGAGGGGATCAAGGTCGACCCTCAAAAAATTGAAGTGATTCTGGAGTGGAAGCCACCTAGGTCGATGTCGGAAATTTAGAGTTTCCTGGGTTTGCCAGGGTACTACATAAGGTTTGTGGAAGGTTTTTCTGTGTTGGCAGCATCATTGGCAAAGCTTATAAGGAAAGGAGCACCATTTGTTTGGACCGAGAAGCAGCATGAAGCTTTTGATAAATTGAAAAAAGTTCTGACCGAGGCACCTGTATTAATTCAGCCGGAGTCTAGGAAGTATTTTACTATGCACAGTGACGCATCACATGTGGGTTTAGGCTATGTGTTGATGCAAGAAGGTAAGGTGGTTGCTTATGCATCACGACAGCTTAAGCTTCACAAAGTAAACTATCCTACTCACGATTTAGAATTGGCAACAGTAATCTTTGCATTTAAGATTTGGAGACACTACTTGTACGGAGAAAGGTGTGTCATATACACGAATCATAAGAGTCTTAAGTACTTGCTGACTCAGAAGGATCTGAACCTTAGGCAACGAAGATGGATAGAGTTGCTTAAGAATTATGGCTATTCGATTGAGTATCACCCAAGCAAGGCTAATGTGATAACTGATCCCTAAGCCGTAGAGCTGTATCTGATCTAAGAGCGATGTTTGCTCGTCTGAGTCTGTATGATTATGGTAGTTTGTTGGCTGAGTTACAAGTAAGGCCAACCTGGGTGGATCAGATTAGGGAAAAGCAGTTGAAGGATGAGTCTTTAGTTTCTCGATTCCAACAAGTTAAAAAAAGGGAAAATTCTGAGTTTGGGTTGAATACTGAATGAGTTTTGTGTTTTCGAGGAAGAGTTTCCATTCCGAAGGACTTTGACTTAAGGCAATCAATACTGAAAAAAGCTCATGGAGGACTTTGTGCTATGCATCCTGGAGGGAATAATTTGTATCGCGACTTGCAAGAATTGTATTGGTGGCCTGGGCTTAAACGAGAAGTAACGGAGGTTGTGGGGAAATGTCTGACATGCTAGCAAGTGAAAGCTGAGCATCAACTACCTTCCAGACTTTTACAGCCAGTGAAGATACCACTTTGGAAGTATGAGAGGGTAACCATGGACTTTGTGAGTGGGCTACCCTTGACACCGACGAAGAAGGACTCGGTTTGGGTGATTGTGGATAGGTTGACCAAATCTGCTCATTTCATACCTATCCGCACTGACTATTCACTTCAGAAGTTAGCTAAGTTGTATGTGGCGGAGATCATTCGAGTTCATGGAGTCCCAGTCTCAATTATTTCTGACCGGGATCCTAGGTTCAAATCTCAGTTTTGGAAAAAGTTGCATGAGGCGTTGGGAACGCGATTGAACTTTAGCACGACTTTTCATCCTCAGACTGATGGTTAGTCAGAAAGGGGTATTCAGATTTTGGAAGACATGTTGAGGGGATGCGTTATTGACTTCCAAGGTAGTTGGGAAGATTACTTGCCACTGGCAGAGTTTGCGTATAACAACAGTTATCAGGTGAGCATCCGAATGGCACCATATGAAGCGCTGTATAGACGTAGGTATCATACACCTAGTTGTTGGACTGGATTGGGAGAACAACAGGTTCTTGGACCTGAATTGGTAGCGAATACTGAAGATAAGGTTAGAATAATCAGAGATCGGTTAAAAGAAGCATTTGATAGGCAAAATTTGTATGCAGATTTGAAGCGTAAGGAGATTGAGTACTCAGTGGGTGATATGGTCTTCTGGAAGGTTTCTCCTTGGAAGAAGATATTAAGGTTTGGTAAGAAGGGCAAGTTCAATCCGCGATTCATCGGGCCTTATCGGGTTCTTAAGCGAGTAGGTCCAGTGGCTTACCAATTAGAATTACCTCCAGAGTTAGACAGGATTCACGATGTTTTTCACATCTCCATGTTAAGGCAATATCGTTCTAACCCTACTCATGTCGTGCTGGTTGCAGAGATTGAAGTGCGCCTAATTTGACTTTCAAGGAAGAGCTTGTGCAGATATTGGATCGAGATGTTAACGTTCTAAGAAGGAAGTCAATTCCATTGGTAAAGGTACTCTGGCGTAATCATGGTAGAGAGGAAGCTACTTGGGAACCAAAAGAGGCGATGCATCAACAATACCCTCATCTGTTTAGACCAGGTAAATTTCGAGGACAAAATTTCTTTAAGGAGGGTAGAGTTGTAACGCCCTGATTTTTGGGACTTTTCGGGATTTTTGTGAGTTTTGGTGAATCCTGATTTTTGTATGATCTGATTGTATAAATCATGTTTAAAAATGTTATTGGGCCTCTAAAAGGCCCAAGTCTAAATTAAAACCTGGTAGATTTAATAAATTTTGATTTTAAAAGAGAAGGGGGTTCTGGTGTATTCGGCTTTTAAGATTAAATTGGTAGAATAGGCCACAAGAAGGCCTGTGGTAAAGTGGCAGGGTGACACCACTGAGGTGCTAAAAAGGTGGTGTGTGGAAGTCAAGGGGGAGCTAAGGTTCAAGTCAGAACGTAAGCAAATAAAGGTATTATTTTTTTATAAGCAGGAATGGTATGTGATGGAACTCAGGTGAAACTCTGTCAGGAAGAGTTTAAGTCGTTTAGGGGATTGAGTAAAGGAGGGATAATGGGAGAAAATCAAGGAGTCTGAGTAGGAAGCAAGAGTTGGCCGTATAAGGGACTCTGTAAGTGAAAATTCGGCTAGGTCTCTTAGTGTTTGCAATCTCGGCATTGGATTAGTGGTTGCTGAATTCATTTTGTGCATTTTTGGGATTTTTTTGGTCATTCTCTTGTTTTGCTGAAATAGGGTAGGGTACCTTAGGTTTTTCACTTTTTCTTTGTTTTGCTAGAAGCCGAAACCTACACCCTACACTTGTGCCAACTTGTGTAAGAAAAAACTATCATCCTTTCTCTTCTTCAAAACCGAATTCTCTCATCTCCTCCCCTTTTCTTTTCTCTTTTCTTATCGACCCTCATCTTCTTCACCTTTATTTTCCCTCAAAACCAAATACCTACTTCTGATTTCTCCTTAGCCGAACCTATATCCTCTATATTTCTCTTCTTCTTTTTCTCATTAACCCTTATCAAAGCTGGTTAGCCGAATCTCCATTGAAGCCAAACCTCTCATCCTTTCTTTCAAACCGAAACATTTCTACACTGAGGTACTTCAGAATCTGAGTCTTTGATTATACTTTTCTCTTCTTGTGCGGTGGTTGAATCTATAGTAGATCGGGAGTAGTGTCATAACGTTTTAGGTAAGTGCTTGAAACTTTCATTAGGTACTCATGTTTTAAGGTAAAAGCCGAAATCCCTATCAACTAAGGGTGGCTAACGTTTCGACTAAGGGCATATTGGCCTCTTTCTTTTGTTTTTGCATGTGCTAGTGTGGACAATGGGGACATTCAGCAAAGGGCTTCGAAGGCTAATACTGTTGGACATCTAGATCTAGTCTAAATTTTAGCAAAGGTAAGAACTTTAGGGCCTAAGGTCTTAATGGCCGAATATGGTAAGGAGTTTAATACATGATAGTCATCGACTTGTAGTCTAACATGTGGGTAACCGATTGTAAGATATTGTAAGGGGATCCCATCATCAATTCGTTGCAAAACAGGTGTGTAAACGACACCCACTTATAGACTAGATCGGCAAAAGCCGAAATGCCGAAATGCTGAAGAGCTGCCATTTTGTGAACTTGCGAGCGTCCGAGCACTCGTGAGATAGATTGTTTGTTAATCCTGGTAATCTCAAGCGGTAAGATTGCAGAGTGCGCAATTTCGTGCACTTCGATATATTTGGACTTAATGGGCCGAAATCGGGTTAATGGGCCAACGGGCCTAATTCGGTAAAAATGCTCGGTAAGTGTTTCTATTAATGCGTTAATGGCTGTAATATGCATGAAACCCTAAAATAGTAAATTTACTAAAATACCCCTAAGTATGAAAATTACCGCTATACCCTTAGGTGCAAAGTGACCGTTATACCCCTAGGGTTAATTTTAACTGAAATGCATGATATTCTGATTATGTATGTTGTATGCCATGACATGTATATCTGTTGCATGGGATATGGGTTATATTGATGGAGGAAGCGTTCTAGTGGCTATGCCACAAATATCTGTTTCTGGTGGCTATGCCACAAATATCTGTTCTGGTGGCTCTGCCACAATATCTGTATGTGGTGACCTGTCACAGTATCTGGTGTGTGTAGCGGATGGGTGGGTCGAGTTGTCTCCCCATATGGTGTAGGTTGGTACGGGGGTGTATACGGATGGATATGGGTTGGGTTTTCTGCATACATGTAATATCTGTTCTGTATCTGTTATGGGCCTATGGGCTTCATTCTGAATTCTGTAAAGGGCTAAGGCCCAACTTAATCTGTTTCTGTGGTCTGATCTAATTTGGACTATGGTTGGGTTATTTTACACACTGAGTTTTCCAAACTCACCCCTTAATTTCATCCATGTAGGAAATCCCCAACCATAGTGGACTTGGAGTTGTGAGGGATTCGGAGTGGCCACGTGTTCTGCAAATTCGATTTTCTTGATGTGTTTTGATCAGCCTTTACTTACTTTAATTGTTTTGGATTTTAAGTTGTAATAAGGCCGCTCGTAAATTTTATGGTTTTCTTAATTGTTTTACTTATACTCGATTCAAATTGTTAGATTCAGGCTGTGTGGGTTTTGTTCAAAATTAATAAACGATTTCGAAACACAATGAGAGTAACAAATGGATAACCTAAAGACTTAATTAATCGATTTTTTTTTCTTAGTCAACAATTAACCATTGTTTTACAAAATCACCCTGATTACCATAAACAAAGAACACAACCAACCGCAAGTCAATGTGACGCGTAAGACTTGGCCATAACGTCCAGGCTGGGTTTGGGGCGTTACAAGTCTTTTGCTATGTTAGAGATCTGTTTATCCGATGAGTGGTGATAGAGCCCACTTTTACATTTCATAGCTCAAGTGTCAAATTATATATAAATATATTTATAAGTACGGTGATATATGTTAAATTGTTATGTGATTATATATGTAATGTGATATATGCTTAAAAATGAATGTGATTACCATGTAAATGAACTAGTAAATAATGCAAGAGTGTGTATAATATGACACTAGAGTTGGAACTATTGAGGTTGTGCTGGATGGTTGTTTCATTAATGCTTGATGAATTGTCTCCATGTTTGCTGTTCTAGGCATTGATAGTGCTTGTAAAGCTCACTCACTCATTTAATCCATTACAGATTAGTAACATTCCGATATGAGGAGTGTGGTTCCAAGGGATTGATTCAAGTGACAGTCTAGTAATTCCTCATAGGTGATTTAGTTATTAATTTATGTTTTTGGAAATAAAGGCAATGAGGTAGACTTTTTGCTGGTATTTGGCATGATAGTTTGAATGTTTCCATAGCTTATTTGTTCTTAGGATGTAAAGATTTGAATTGTGATATGTTGACTATTGCTCGAATTTATTTTTGATGTTTGAAACTGTTGTTATCATTGTTTTGACGTTTCTTTGATATGTTATAAGATGCATGTTGAATAGACTTGTGTTGGAATGGCTTGTATGCTTAAATATGTTGAATTTTTACTGTGTAATGCCCCAAAATCTAAGTATTTATTTATGTATGTTGTGTCACACAACTATGTATCTGCTTCAGTAGTTATGTGTTCTGGGAAGTGTCTAAGAAGCCCTGAGTTCAAGCCTTGGCTTATGCAAAACTCTTGTACTTTCTTGAATAGGCCTTGTTTTTAGTTAGTAGGCTTCTTAAACAAATATGGGAATTTCATGACAAAAAGGGCCTGCTAGCCTAGTTGTAAGTGGCGTGTGGAGTGTGCCCTGGGGTTTGAGGTTTGAGGCTTGGCAATGCAGAAGGAGCATTTTATTTTGCTACAAGTGCTACGGAAGTGTCCTAGGTTTGCTGAAATTGAGGTGTTTGAAAAGTGTTTGAATGGGTTGTTAAGGAGATAATGGTGGAGTGATTTTAGGAGGATTATGTGGGATTTGAAGGTGGTAGAATTGTGCCGAAATTGGGTAGTAGGTACACAAAATTTCAGCTAAGTCAGTCTTTACTCAAAATTTTCGGTTTTGGAAGCTCTATCCCTCTTTGCGTTTTGGATTTTTACTCATGGGGTGCTGAAATTGTGCTAGAAACTTTGTTTTTCTCTTTTTCTCTTGTGTTGTTGTGACTGAATATTGTTGACCACTCAGGTAGCATTCACTTCAGGTATATCTCGGGTTGCTCTTCTTTGTAGAGCCTCTTTGGATCGACTTCTCTTCTTCCCTGCTCTTGTAGCAAATCGCTCCCTCTCCTGTTCTCCTTTTTGCCCTTAACCGAATACCATTCTTCCCCTCTCATTCGATTTTCATCAATCACCATTTCTTTTTGTTGATACATTTGTCCGAATACTCCGCTCTCTGTCTCTTAGACCCTTTGACTGTTGCTAACCGATTATTTTCCTTCTCCTTTTATTCGCTTGCCGAATACCTCATTCTTCTCCTCTCCTCTTGTCAGACTTCCATCTTAATACTTTAACTGTTACTACATACACCTCTCCCCAGTTTGTTTTCAGCTTTTGCAAGTGTTCTCTGATAAATCGGTAAGTACACATGATTCCCTCTTGTATCTCTCTACCGGTATGATCTTTCGTCTAACATCTTTCCTTTGTCGATTACTGCTAAGGGTGTGCCTCTTTCTGTGTACTTTTGACTTGGGTGGGTGAGGGCCGATTATTCCTTTCTCCCAATCTTGACTCTGCATTTTCGGTAAGTGACTTTTCGACAGGTTCAAAACTATTCTCTTGTTTTTGGTTGATAAGGCTTGGTTGGTATGCAGGTAGTCTCTAAGGCATAAGGATTAGGCTCTTACAACGAAGTAAGTGGGTAAGCCTAAATCTATTGATCTAAACAAGTGTTAGGTAATACTATGGATAAGGGCTTTGATTAAGATTCGTTCCAACTCGATTGTTAGGCTACTAAACCGAAGCTTTTTTTGATATAGGTTGGATTGCTCGTGGTCTAGTTGCGCATTTTCACAATCAGGTGTGTAATCACATTGCTATAATCGTAACTCGGCAATAGCCGGAGTAGGTGACCATTGACCCTACACGAGCGTGTACTCGCTCTTATGATAATTCGAACACATAAACATGGGCGTTTGATCATAGATGCCACCATGAACGATTTCATGGGTTTGGGCCGCTTTGGGCCGAAATGGGCCGTGTGGGCCCCACGGGCTCGTGAGCCCACACTGGTAAACCACACAGATGTGTAGAGATTATTGGGCCAGGCAGTGTTGTTTACACGGCTAAGGCCATTTTTGGGCTTAATAGGCCACACAGGCGTGTGGGCCTACATGGGCCTACATTATGGGCCTTGGGCCCATTTTCACTGTTTGACTGTTAAGGTTGTACGGGTCGCCTGAGACTACTGTGGACCTACTGATGGGTCGATAAGCATACCTAAACCCTAAAATTTATAAATGACTATTATGCCCTTATAAGGTAAAATGACTATTATGCCCTTATGAGATGTATGACTATACTAAGCATGCCATTTTATATATGTTGCCTACATGCATGACATTATGATATGTTGCATGGGAATAGGTTATTATGATTGGCGGAAGTGTATTGTACTGGCAACTCTGCTACAATTTCTGTTTAGTGCCGTAATCGGTGCTATTTTTGGTGTGTAGTGATGAGTGGGTTGATTTTATCCCCACATGGTGTGTAAGGCTGGACGAGGTGGTGTGTAGAGGTTGTTTGGGTAGTATTTTGATTACATATATGTACTGTGACCACTATTGAATTGGGCTAAAGTCCACACTGATTCTGATACTATAATGGGCTAAGGCCCTAACTGTAATTAAACTGTTACTGAAATGAGCTTAGGCTTAGACTGTAAATGCCTACTGTATAGCTAATTGTTGTTAAGGGATTACACACTGAGTTTTCATAAACTCACCCTTTTTTTCCTACGCAGGTAATCATTAGGGGGATCGGTGCTGCGAGGGACTTGAAGGTGGCCACACAACTGCATTTGCTTCCATTTTTAACTTTTAAATTTATAAGTAATTTAATTTGGGTATTTGTTTTGCAATAAGGCCTCTTTAAGTTTTTATTTTAATTGGATTTATTTACTTTGATTTATATCTATTAGTAGTAGGTAGAGAATTTCCAAAAAAAATAAATGCTTTTCCAAAACACCACGTTTACACAACATGTTTGAAAGCTTCCACAAAAAATATTGTTTTAAAGTGTAATAACAATCTAATATGATTAACATTTTGCTAAAATGACTCGAGTTTTAACAATGGACAAGAAATCCTAAAAATTTCGTTATGATCACAAAAAGGTTTTAATATAGAACGAATTTTCAACGAAATTATGTTTTCGAAAAACACTTCAATGTGACATCGCAGATTCGGCCATAACATCTAGGTCGGGTTTGGGGTGTTACATACTGTCTGGAGTAGACGTATTGATATTCAAATTTTTACATTTCGTATTGATACCTAAAAACAAGTACCAATACTTGGGGTAAATTAATCAATACTAAAACAAATGTACCAATATTTTCTGGGATTTGATTTTTAAGCGAGAAACAGAATGCTATTTTGGTATCAAATTTTCCATCGACATTGATACTGTGTAAGGAAAATACTGATACCCATGTTCCAGTACCAATACCTACATAGTTAGTTTTGAAATTTTGCTAAATGGTCCTTATGTATGTACAAATGTTATTATATGATGAATTAAAATGTGTGTAGTAAGTCCTAATGAAAATTAGGAGTGTATTTAACCTAAAACTCTAGTAAATACTGAAATGGAAGACGTTTCTTTAGTATTAAGTTCATTTGTACTGTGTGTGATGTGAGAGGTGGTGTGACATCCTGATATTCAAGCTCGACCACCAAGCCAGGTATAATGTGTTACATTTGGTGGTGTCAGAGCTCTATGTTTACAAAAACTCAGGCCTAGGTGATTATTGTTGATATACTGCTTAGGGTTTCGTAACCCATGGATCTAGAAACCCAAGTGTTTAAATTACTTTGATTTTTTGACTATTTGAATCATTTCTTATTTAATTAGATGTGGGGTAAGAACAGGAAGACATTGTTTTAATTCCAATGTTTGTTTGCAAGGATGGTGACTTGAATCATTCCCCACCACTCACACTGTCACACCCTAATACCTGTGTCCAATATTAATTTAAGTAATTACAACAATAATAGCACGTTTCCATGAGTAACTTCTATAGTATGCACATACTAAAACAAAGGTAAAAATGTAAGGTGATTTTTCTCCTCTTGATCGAATATACATACATAATGTATCTCGAATGCTTAACATGTTAGTTCAAGCATAACATAATCACACTCATCACAATATGGATTCATATGTCAAGTTGACTTCACTTCAAGATTTATAATAGAACCATTATCAAATCCATACATAGAACTTTAGCCATATTCACATGGCCTTATATATATACAATACTATCAAAATAGCAACCTCCCAAAATATTATTCTATACATGCCATAATGTCTATTTGAGTTTTAAACAAAAATACCAAAAAGGGGTTGTCAAAAGATCTGATCACTTCGTAATGAATCCAAGCTTTCCTCGACAAGATGATCTATACAAAACCAATAAACACACCAAGTGAGTTATTAACTCAATAAGTCCTGAGAAATTTTTTTTAAAAAAAAAGAATGAATGATCCAATTAACAAATAAAGCACAAACCAAGCTGCTCCATCTATAAATCAATCTCCAATCCATTTAAATTTATTTATCATTAATTTATATCTTTGGTCAATTATATACTAATTGAGCCGATTACCTTTCTCTTCTTTCTCTCTTCCCGAGCATGATCTATTAATATACAGATATAAATCAAGTCCCATGTCTAATATCCATGCACATTTCATTACTCCCAGTTTAAAGTTTTAAAATTTTTCATTTGCACAAACAATTCTTTACGATCGATATCGTACACTTAGTGCTCGATTTAAAGGTCCGCACACATAGTGCTCTTACTCATTCGCACACATAGTGCCGTGTTTCCTCACACACATAGTTCTATATAATCTTACACACATAGTGCCATGTAGTTTTTGTATACATAGTGCCGCATAACCTCGCACACATAGTGCTGAAATTTCTTATTTATAGCTACCACTATGTCGTAGATAGGTTGATAAATCTCACATTCGATTTTCAAAAATTCATACATACCATGATTTCTTATCCAACCTATTTTATGTGCAATATTAACCGTAACTTAAATTACTTAGGAACTTACCTTTTTAGTCAAATGAACAACTCCGATCAGCTACTCAACCGCTTTCGCCTTTCCTTTGGCCGAACTTGGCTCCCTTTGATTTTGAGCTCCAACTAAGCAAATAAAATAATTCAATCATCGAAGCCCCAATTTATATTCATTCCTCATAGACACACACACATATTCAGTATTCCATCTAATATTAACCAAGCCATAACAATTTAAAGTTTAACCCTTATACTTAATGCACATCCAAACATACTTCTCATAAATTTTGATAATTTCGGCAATTCACATTTCCAAACTATTTTAATCAAATTCTCCATAGCACATAAACTAAAATATGTACATATCTCATTCAAAGTATCCACACCAATTTATTATCCAATCAACCATAGCCGAAAACCTATCATACAATTAAAACCCTTGTTCAAATTATTATTCACTATAATACTATGGCCGAATCCCTCAATTAGCTAACATAGCCTTTTGTATTCAATCTAATCACGTATATACAACCTAAATCCCTCTTTTAACACATAATTCACTATCTTGGAACTCATTTTCTAACTAATTTAACTTAATCCAAAGTCGAACGCTATTTAAGCATTAAGCTCATGTTCTTTTCATTATTAAGCAAGTATTATAACTCAACTAACATCCATTTTCAATTTGAAACATCAACATTCAAAATTAAACACGAAAATTCATAGCCGAATATATATATACTTTGTCCCAAACTCATAAATTCATCCATTCTAAGCTCAATTTGCCAATTAAACAAGTACTACTAATATTAAGCATTATTTCACAATTTATCTTAAATTGCCGAATGGACTCATGCTCCTAATTCATATACTTAACTTTTAATTTCAATACTTAGCAAACTCAAACATTATCTTTCATCCAATACTAATTCAAAACATTAAAATATTCAAGATCCAACAGATAGTAGCCAAAACCGAATATCATAAGCTAATGACTTCACCTTAAACTAACTTATTAAGCCTTTAAATCAATTTCTAACCATCTCACATTTAAAATTATCCATCATTTAATCTTCATACTTACATGCCATAATCATATGGTTCTTATCACACTTGGACCACAAAATGCATAAATTTCACAAATTCAAATTACTATCATAAGCTCAATTTCGGCTAACACTCAATTAAATACTTACAATTTAGCACTAATTTAGCATTTCAACATAACCGATTGTCATTAAACAATTAAGCCACAAATATTAAATTTTATCAAACTCAACCAATTCAAGAATTAACAAGCTCAAACCTTATCCTTCTACCATATCTATTTCAAAACATTAACACACTATCCATGAAGTAGAAAACTTCGATGGCCGAATATACATGACAACATCAAACTTAAAATTTACACATGGGCTAAGTAAAAGACTTAGCAACTATCTCAAATTCACTAAAATTTTAAAAGCAAACTCATGGAACATACCTTAATTCCCAACACAAGATGACCGAATGCCTTGGGTGTTCTTTCTTCAATTTCTTGTTTAGTTTCGGTAAAAAGGGGAGAAGAATGAAAAACTTTGTTTTTATCACCCTTTTTCTATTATTAATTCATGGTTTTCTAATATAAAACTATTTAATATTATTTCACTAATATAAAATACACAAAATGCCACATTTTTTATCATCATTACCGTCCACTATAATCATAGTGGTCCAATTAACATGCAAGTCCTCTATGATGCTATCCATATACAATTTGGCCACTTCAACTTTTACCTATCACATTTTTATGGTTTCTCAACTAAGTCCTTTCAAGTAAAATTCCCATTCATAAGACTAAATTAAAACATCAAATTTTCACACATGCACTATCACATATAAAAGTTATGCAAATAAAATTTTAAATAAATTTTATGACTCGGTTTTATGTCTCGAAACCACATTCTGACTAGAGTCAAATTAGGGCTATCACAACTCTCCCCCACTTAAAAATTTTCATCCTCGAAAATCTTACTAGTGAATAAATTCAGATAATGTTCTTTCATAGAGTCTTCGAGCTCCCAAGTAGCCTCTTCTACTCCTGTTTGACCCATAATACTCTTACTAAAGAAATCTTCTTATTTCGCAATTCTTTCACTTCCTGAGCTAAGATACGGATCGGTACTTCCTCATAGCTCAAATCCGATTGAATCTCAATTTCAGATGGATTAACCACATGTGAAGGATCAGATCTATACCGTCTAAGCATCGATACATGGAACACATTATGAATCTTTGCGAGTTCAGGTGGCAGAACCAATCTATAAGCAACCGGCCCTATCCGTTCTGCTATTTCTTACGGTCCAATAAATCTTGGGCTCAATTTGCCCTTACGGCCAAATCGAAGTAACTTTTTCCAGGGTGAGACTTTCAAAATACTTTATCACCAATTTGATACTCAATATCTTTACGTTTCAAATCTGCATATGATTTCTGACGACCCGATGCTGCCTTCAAACTTTCACTAATCACTTTCACTTTTTCTTCAGCTTCTCTGATCAAATCAACCTCATATTTCTTATTTTCACTGAGTTCGGTCCAATACAATGGTGTGCGGCATTTGCGACCATATAAAGCCTCATATGGTGCCATCTTGATACTTGATTGGAAGCTATTGTTGTATCCGAATTCAATCATAGGTAAATATCATTTCCACGAACCACTAAACTCGAGAATGCAACATCTCAACATATCTTCGAGTATCTGAATAACTCATTCAGATTGACCATCTGTCTGGGGATGGAAAACAGTGCTAAAATGTAGCTTAGTACCCAACGCTTCATGCAATTTTCTCCAGAATCGGGATGTAAATCTTGGGTCTCTATCAGAAACAATAGAAGTAGGTACTTCGTGTAGTCGAACAATTTGAGAAACATATAATTCTGCCAATCTATCGAGTGAAAAATCCGTACGAATAGGGATAAAATGAGCGGACTTCGTCAATCTATCAACAATAACCCAGATTGAGTCTTTCTTGCTCTGTGTCAACGGTAAACCAGATACAAAATCCATCATTACTCGATCCCATTTCCACTCAGGTATCATGATCGGCTGTAATAATCCCGAAGGCACCTGATGCTCCGCTTTCACTTGTTGACATATCAAACATTTAGAAACAAAGTCAAAAATGTCTCCTTTCATACCATGCCACTAATATTGTCTTTTTAGATCTTTGTACATTTTCGTGCTACTAGGATGGATCGACATTCGGCTACTATGGGCCTCACTCAAAATCGTCGAAGTAAGTTCTAAATTTCTCGGGACACATAATCGACCTCTGAATCTTAAACAATCATTATCGTCAAATTGAAACTCTGAACCCATATTAGAATCACATTGAGCTCGTTTAGCAACCAATTCGTCATCAATTTTCTGTGCTTCAAAAATTTGCCGTATTAACACTGGTTTTGCTTTTAATTCTACTACTAGCACATCATTAGCGGAAATAGACAAATGTACATTCATTGCTCAAAGAGTAAATAGAGATTTTTGACTTAGGGCATCAGCCACCACATTTACTTTACCAAGATGACAATAAATGACAATTTCGTAATCCTTTAATAATTCAAGCCACCGTCGTTGTCTCAGATTCAAGTCTCTCTGAGTCATTAAATATTTTAGGCTTTTGTGATCAGTATAAACATGGCATTTCTCTCCAAACAGGTAATGACGCCAAATTTTAAGAGCAAACACAATCGCAGCTAGCTCAATATCATGAGTTGGATAATTTTTCTCAGGAGGCTTAAGTTGTCTCGAAGCATATGCAACAACTCTACCTTCCTGCATCAGTACACAACCCAAACCGTTCAAAGAAGCATCACTGTAGACTATGAACTCTGTACCAGACTCTGGCTGAACTAACACAGGAGCCTTCGTCAAAAGGGTTTTCAGCTGGTCGAAACTTGTCTGACACTTCTCTGACCACTCAAACTTGATATCTTTCCGGAGTAGTTTCGTCAACGGTGTTGCGATCATTGAGAAACTCTTAACGAATCGTCGGTAGTACCCCGCGAGTCCCAAAAAGCTCTGAACTTTAGAAACATTCCTCGGAGGTTTCCAATCAAGAATGGCTGAAATTTTGTTCGGATAAACTCTAATACCCGAAGCGGATATAATATGTCCCAAAAAGCTGACCTCCCTTAACTAGAATTCACATTTACTGAATTTTGCATACAACTGATTATCTCTCAAAATCTGCAGTACAAGCCTCAAGTGTTCGGCATGCTCGGACTCGTTGTGAGAATAAATTAGAATATCATCTATGAACACCACTACAAATTGATCTAAATACTGTCTGAATACCCGATTCATCAAATCCATGAAAATCGCAGGGGCATTAGTGAGCCCAAACGGCATCACTAAAAACTCATAGTGTCCATATCTCATTCTGAAAGTAGTCTTAGGAACGTCATAATCTCTAACTAGCAACTGATAATAGCCAGATCGTAAATCAATATTCGAAAACACAGAAGCTCCTTTCAACTGGTCAAATAATTCATCTATTCGCGGCAACGGATATTTATTCTTTATCGTCACTTTATTGAGCTAACGATAATCAATACACATTCGCATAGTTCCGTCTTTCTTTTTCACAAATAGAACTGGAGCACCCTAGGGTGAGAAGCAGGGTCGCACAAAACCTCTGTCAGTCAACTGTTGCAATTGAGCTTTCAATTCTTTTAACTCGGTCGGTGCCATACGATATGGAGCGATCAAAATCGGTGCCGTACCCGAAACCAATTCTATGCCAAACTCTATTTCTCTAACAGGTGGCAATCCCGGTATTCCTCAGGAAACACTTCTGGATACTCACAAACTACAGGCACAGTCTCGAGCTTTCGTTCCGATACCTTGCTATCCAGTACATATGCAAGATAAGCTTCATAACCCTTTCTCACATATTTCTGAGCTAACACAGAAGATATCACTGCTGGTAACCCACTCAGATCACTAGACTCAATTCGAATCATTTCGCCACTCGAACATCGCAAGTCTATAGTCTTTCGCTTGCAATTTACCACAGCATCATGTTCGGTTAACCAGTCCATTCTAAGAATAATATCGAATTCTTCGAAGGGTAATAGCATCAAATCCACCAGAAAATAGAAATCTTTAATTATCAATGAACATCTCTTGCATACTTTATCAACTAACACATACTGACCCAAAGGGTTTGACACTCGTATCACAAATTTAATAGACTCAACAGGTAGTGGGCGCTAATGTTTCACATATGTAAGAATGAGTCGAACCAGGATAAATTAAAGCAAGTACACTAGTACTATAGAGAGTGAATGTACCAGTGATAACATCAGGGGAGGATGCCTCCTCTCGTGCACGGATGGCATAAGCTCTGGCGGGGGCACGAGTCTCAGATCGAACTGCCATATCAGAAGTCCCTCTCTAATTACCACCCCTGCCTCCAGTATTTCTCGGTGGTCTACCTCTGGTTGTTGCACCACTCGATCTCGCACCTTGCATCTTATTTTTCTCATCAGGTTCCGTGCAATCTCGAATGAAATGATCCCGTGAACCACATCTATAACAGGCTCTGTTAATAGACTTACCCCAATATTCACTTACATGTTGTCTTCCACACTGTGGACATTCAGGTTTTTCTTACCGATTGTTGCCAACACTAGCAACCGAAGTAGCTCGAGAGTCCGTTGATGGTCGCTCCTTAATAGAAATTCCTGCAGTCATCTTTGATCTGTTAGTATCATCTCTGAACTTCTTTGTAGTCGAAAAAGAATTTTTACCAACCGATCTTTTACAAAAGTCCCTAGCTTCATGTTCAGCTTTCTTTTTTTCCTTTCCACGCTCTTCAGCCTTGCAAGCTCGTTCAACCAGTGTTACAAATTCTTTTATTTCTAGAATACCAAACAGCAGCTTTAAATCTTCATTCAATCCCTCTTCAAATTTTTACACATGGCAATTTCATCAGCTACACACTCCCGAGCATAATGACTGAGTCTTACAAACTCACGTTCATATTCGGTTACCGTCAAACGGCCTTGTTTAAGCTCCAAAAATTCTTTACGTTTTTTATCGATGAATCCTTGACTAATACACTTCTTACGAAACTCCGTCTGAAAGAAGTCCCAAGTAACTCGTTCCTTTGGAAAAATTGAAATCAGGGTTCTCCACCAATAGTAGGATGAATCTCATAATAAGGATATTGCACACTTTAGACACCCATCAGGTGTGCAAGATAGCTCATCGAAAACGCGGATGGTATTATCAAGCCAAAACTCAGCCCTTTCAGCGTCATCAGTAGCTGTGGCTCAAAATTCCTCGGCCCCGCGCTTCCTAATCAAATCAACAGGAGGTTTACTCAGCCTCAAGGGATCAGTAGTTGCTGGTATTATAGGCACCGGAGGACGATTATTTAAATTCGGAAATGGTTGAGTAGCCGTGTAATATCCTGAATTAGGGCTTAATCGGAATAGTGGTTTGTAACCACAAATCCGAGATAGAAATAATTATTTTATAATTATTTTGATGAATATGATATGATTGCATGATTGTGTGAAAATTTCGTGATGAAATTCTATGCCTAAAGTGTTTAAATTGAAAGTAGGGACTAAATCGAATAAGTTGCAAAATTTGCATTCTAGAAGTTTTTAGTATGAAATTCAATTGAAATATTAATTAGGAGGTCTTAAATAGCAATTTGACCAATTTCTAAGTCTATGGAAAAAAATTGGACATGGATGGAATTTTTGGAAAGTTTAGTAGTAAGGGCATTTTGGTCATTTAGTTATTAAAATGAATTAAAAATAAAATTAAAAGCCAATTTTTGTCCATCTTCTTCATTAGGCCGAAATTTCAAGGGTTCTCCATAGTTAGGGTTTGTTTCAAGCTTCCAAGCTCCATAGTAAGTGATTCCAAGCCCCGTTTTTAATGTTCTTTACGTTTTTGGAATCCCGGTAGCTCGATTAAGCTTATGTTAGCAATAATTCAACCTAGGGTTTATATTTGGAAAAATACTCATAGGTGAAATTTGTGTATTTTGATGTTTTATGATAGAATATGGGGTTTTAAATTATGTTAGACAACTTGTGCTACTCGGTTTTGAGTGAAAACAAGTAAAAGGGCTTAATCGGCAAAAATACCTAATAGTCACAAGTATATGTTAGAGTAAGAATTTGATGTTGTCATAGAAGGGAAAAATGACCAGCATGTTATAAAACATAAGAATAAGGAATAAAGTTTAATTCCCGAGCCTAGGGGCAAAAGTGTAATTATGCAAAAGTTTAGGGGCAAAAGTGTAATTTTTCCAAAGTTCGTATTAAATGCTGTTTTGATGAATGTATGTATTGAATAAGATTAATTTGGCATTATAGATCAAGAGAAACGAGATTCAAGTCGCGATCGAGGAAAAGAAAAGAAAAGATTGTGGACTAAATTGCAAAATCTTTATATTTTGGTACCAAGGTAAGTTCATGTGTAAATAATGTAGCATAAATGTTATTTTTAAGTTATTAATGTTAATTTTTAATCGTGAAATATTATGCTTTGTGGTTAATATTGAGTAATATGCAAATTATGTTTACCACTTGATAAATATGAATTGCTACCGAGTATCGGTTCCGATATTCCATGGAAGACGGCAAATGTGAGATTGAGGGAAAAAGCCCGTTTGAACCTTAGGAATAGATTAGGATACAAGTGACATGTCACTAGGATGGTTGAGCATCCGAACTCGTTGAGTTGAGTCCGAGTTCACTTATGGATGAGAATGTCTGAACTCGTTGAGTTGAGTCCGAGTTCGTGAAATGTAACTAGCCATCCAAACTCGTTGAGTTGAGTCCGAGTTCACTTATGGATGCGAACACCCGAGCTCGTTGAGTTGAGTCCGAGTTCACTTAGGGGCGGGTTACATGATTTCTTGATTACATATGAGGCACTTATGTGCAAATTATCCGTGTATCCGAGTTGTATTCCGATGTGTTCAACGGGTGAAATTTCTAGTGAAATGGAAGAACACTTAAGATACAAGCGATGTTTTGGTAAGTGTTGTGAAATGGACACTTTGGACAAGTATGTTCTTAACCCTCGGGTTGAAAATAGATACAACAACGATAAGGTGGTAAGATGATGAATGATGTTTAGAAATGTGATATATGTTTTGGTGATACCATGCTTAAGTTGTTTGGTATATTTGTATTGTTATGTTACTTGTTATTTACATATGAACTTACTAAGCATTTATGCTTACTCCCTCCTCTTTATTTACTGTAGTTTTGAACAAGCCAGCTCGGGAATCGGGACGGGTCGAAGGTTCGATCACACTATCCAAAGGACTTTCATCTGGGTAAATGGCTTGTAAAACTTAAGTATGGCATGTATAGCAATATACTTATTTGTGTAAATAATTTTATGATATGGCCATGATTGGTTGAGAAAATGTTTGATATTGATAAGTCATGGTAATGGTTAAATTTAGATCATGTTTGATATCATGGAAGTTTAATAGGTTATCTAGTTCAGAACAACTCATGAAAAGATGAAATTTGCCTTAAAATAGAATATTGCTGCAGCAATGACATGAATTTGAAAAATCACTAAAAATAGGATAAATGGAATTAAATGATTAGGAGTTATGAAATTGAAGCTTAATGAGTCTATTTTCATATGGAAAAAAAAAATAGGCATATAAATTATACTTTATGAGATATTTGAAACCTTGTGAAACAGGGCCAGAGTGATTTTTGGATCCTCTATTCTGACTTTAAAAATTCATAATAAATTTTAAAAAAATAATTAGAAGTCATTATTTATATGTACAGATTCTTTATTGAGTCTAGTTTTAATAGAAACAAACCTCGTAGTCATTGAAATTCTGTATAGAGAGATATCTGATTCGTAATACACAGATGTCAGAGCAGTCGAACCCTAAAACAGGGGAGACTTTAACTAATAAACTGTACTAATTGGCCCAACAAAAAATTCTAGAAAAAAATTAGTAAATATATATATGAGTCTAGATTTAGGGAAAATTTACAGATCTTGGTTTCGAGTTTCGTAACTCGAGATATTATTTTTCTTGTAACTATGATGCGGGTAGCTAGAAAGCTGTGAATGTAGAAACAAATGATTTGAAGTTCTTAATTTGATAAATTATGTTCGGTAACCCCTCAAGCTCGACTCCAGTGACGGTTTCGGGCGTGGGGGCATTATATTTTGTGGTATCAGAGCAGGTTTAGTCGGTTCTCAGACTACGTGTTGTATGTACGGATTTTGCTATACATGCCATATGTATGAATTGTGATAGTGTGACGACTTCTAACCTTTTTAAATGATTTTTATATAGTAAAAGGATCCCGATCCAGCTGTGGCAGATGAAGTAGAGAGTAATGCGCCAGCTCCGGCTGAAGGGGCAACGCCGACTGAAAACCCACCCCCTACTGTTGGTCAGGGAGGAGGAGAAAGGGATCGGGAAGCCTTTCTCCAAATGATGAGTGCATGGTACACTGAGTTCGTACGTACGAACCCAAATGTACGACCTCCCCCACCTCCCCCAATTCCTCAACCTATGCCTCCGATGCCTCAGGGACTGGATATGATAAAATTTCACAGAACCCCCGTTGACAGAATTTGTAAACAAGGGGCTGAAGAATTTAGAGCAAATATTGATGATGATGCAGAGAAAGCAGAGTTCTGGCTTGAAAATTCTATCCGGGTATTTGATGAATTATCTTGTACACCTGAACAATGTTTGAAATGTGCTACATCTTTGTTGAGAGATTCAGCCTATAATTGGTGGAAGACTTTGATTTCGGTGGTACCGAAAGAGAGGGTAACCTGGGAATTCTTTCAAGAAGAGTTTTGGAAGAAATATATTAGTGAAAGATTTATTGATCAGAAATGTAAAGAGTTTCTTGAGCTGAAGCAAGGTAATATGACAGTCTCAGAATATGAAAGAGAGTTTGTCCGATTGAGTAAGTATGCCAGGGAATATGTTCCTACAGAAGCCAAGATGTGTCGACGATTTGAAGACGGGCTTAACGAAGACATTAGGGTATTTGTTGGGATCCTTGAACTAAAAGAAATAGTGGTACTTGTCGATCGAGCTTGCAAGGCTGAAGAATTACTGAAGGAAAAGAAAAAGGTAGAATCTGAAACACGAAATTGGAAGAAAAGACCAATGAGTAATGCACCCTCACAACAAACCGGAAAGTCAAGAAATATGAATCCTCGTTCCCAAGTTTCAGCTGGGCAATCATATGGAAATTTTAAGAAGCGAAATGTGGGTCCTAAATCTCAGACTACTTCTGCGGCTAGTGTGGGAAATACGAGATTTGTTAAACCCGAGTGCAAGTGGTGTGGTAGAAATCATTTTGGTCCGTGCAGAGCAAATGAATGTTTTCGATGTGGTTCTCCAGATCATTTTATTAGAGACTGCCCAGAGATAGCTGAGAAAGAAAAATTTTAGAATGTAAAAGCTAGAGGTGCAGACTCGAGGGGAAGGTATCCGAGAAAAGCTGGAAGTGAAACAAGCAGTAAAAATATAGCCAGAGATGCAGCAGTTAGATCTGAAGGAAGAGCTCCGGCTAGAACTTATGCTATTAAAGCACGTGAAGATGCTTCCTCACCCAATGTGATTACCTGTATATTTTCTCTTTATGATACTAATATTATTGCTTTGATTGATCCCGGTTCTACTCATTCATATGTATGCATGAAACTGGTGTCCAGTATGAATATACTTGTTGAGAACACAGAATTTATAATTAGAGTGTCGAATCCACTAGGCAAATGTGTGATAGTTGATAAAATATGCAAGAAATGCCCATTAATGATTCGAGGTCATTACTTTCCGGCCGACTTGATGTTGTTGTCGTTTGATGAATTTGATGTTATTTTGGGTATGGATTGGTTGACATTGCATGATGCTATAGTAAATTGCAAAGAAAAGGTTATTGTGACAGCCCAAAATTGACCCTAGTCGGGAAGTGGTTTCGGGACCGCTAAACCGAGTCATGAAAATAATTAGCTGTCATATTTGATGCTTATTATATGTATATATGCATGTGTGAAAATTTCATATTTGAATTTTGTTTAATTGTAGGTGAATTTTAGTAAATAGGACTTATGTGAGAAAATTTTGAAATGTGATAGGTCAAAGCATAAGGATCTATTAGTGCATGTAAGAAAAAGGGGGGACTTGCATGTCAATTTCCCCCCTAATTAGTAGTGGCCGGCCATGAGCATGAGAGTGGACAAAATGTTATGGGGTGAAACATGTTGGAAACATGTTGTGTTAGTGTGTTATGGGAGAAAGAATATAATAAAGGGTTAGTAATAAAGAAATGCAAAGGGAGGGGTGATGAGAACAAAGTTGTCTCATCCATGTTCTCCCCCCCCATTGCCGTGACTTGAGAAGGAAAGAAAAGAAGAAATCGGTTCTTCTTGACCGAAAAAAAATGATAGAAGGAAGAAATATGTTTTGAGGATTTTGGCAAGATAGCAAGCTAAAAATTTGAGGTAAGTGCATTCGGTCATAGAGAAAATTGAATCAAAAGTGGGTTGATCCTTGTCCTCCATTGCCGTAGCCTAAAGGGAGGGAGAAGAAGGTTTGGTTGCCTTGATTTTTGGCTTAGAAGATGGCTAGAATGAGGTATGTATTGAATGATTCTTGAAAATCTATGCATGTTTGAGATGATTAGTTCAAACTCTACTTATCCCATAGATTAAACTTAGAATTTTGAGGTTTGGAAGAGGTAAGTACCTTGAAATTTTTGGAAAATTATGTATAAGGAAGGTGGTTAGTTCAAGTTCTAATCATTCAATGGCTTGTTTATTTTGTTAAGTTCGGTTTCAAGGTTTGATCAAATTATGGTTATATTTGACATGGTTGGTTTATTTTGTTATGCTTATTATATGACAGGTATGATTTGTGTTTGGGTGATGTGTATGTGATATTGGTTATATGATTCGAAAATGAGATATGTTAATGATGAAATATAATCGGCCATGGAAGTAGCTCATTTTGGAAGTATGAATTGTGGTATATTTTTTGTGGTTGATCATAAAAATTTGGCTTAAGTGAGGTAATTGGTAAAAGATTTGTTTATGATGTAATACATATGTTCTCATAAGCTAAGTTATGTATATGTGATATCTTGCATATTGGTTGTTAAGCTCAAGAGCTTAGAGGATCAAAGTCGGATAGGGGAAAAGAGAAAGTAAACGAATAGCCGTGGATATCTAATCGTCGACCACTTCCGAGGTAAGTTTTAAGTGTTTAAACGTTGAGTAAATTCAATTATAATAGGACATGATGAGTTGATTTAATAAGATAAGATGTGGCCATGATATGTTCTAAGCTCAAATGGTAAGTTCTTAAGTGTTTGAGCTTGGGAATTTAAGGGTAATTTGAAATAGTCTGCTTCGGACAGCAGCAGTAACGTGACTTTAGAAAATCACCATAAATTCATGGACTTGAATTAGAGTCTGAATGAGACATTAAATTAAAGCTTAATGAGTCTAGTTTCTTATAAAAGAAACCGTGTAAGCAAAGGAATTTCCGATAATGAGATACTTAAAGTTGTGTGAGACAGCGCAGAATGACACTGTAATCCTCTGTTCTGTTTTTAGAAAATCATTATAAATTGTACAAAAATGGTTATAAGATAAAATTTATATGCTTAGACTCCTTAATGAGTCTAGTTTCAAATTAAATCAAATAAAATACATTTTGAATTCTGTAAAATGAGAAATTTGATTCGTAGTGAAGAGTGGT